>NC_137795.1:12869339-13104458 GCF_963383645.1 Muscardinus avellanarius
ATGCTGGGAAATCAAGAAAAGACCAGCACAGTCATTTGACCTTTTTTCTCTCCTTGACAGAGAAGCCAGCCTCCAAGTCCTAGGAACAAAGTAAGAATTGTCAGGGGAGCTGGTGAGGTTTATTTTTCCACAAACCAAGTGATTACTCTAACCCGAGGTGTTGAAATTTCACCAGAAGCTCTGCTGGTTGTATTTTCCCTTCAGAGTGACAAGAGCCAAAACTCTTGAGACTCAGAAGTTTGATCGTATTTCCCAGCCTTTTCTGATATTCAGAACTGAATTATCTTGGGTGAATTAGATTGATTTCTAGGTACAGCATTCTTGTGTGGCCAGTCAGATGTTCCTGCAATCTCTATCAAGATGTACTGGCCAGAAACCCCGTCGTGAGGCTGTCTATTGTACCTTCAGCTATATTTATATCCAGGAGTCAATGACCCAAAGACAAGAACTGAGTGTACTATTACAAAAGAAGGTCTGTTCCCTGGAAATACACAAGGCTACCGGTGCCTTAAAGACATCAAGTTGAGCATGTGTTTTTAGCCCATGTGGTGTGCCAAGAGATTCCCGCACACGATCTACTTCAGTGTTCCTGGAAGGCCCGTGGTGAGGCGAGACCTCACGGTCATTTGACATGATGAGAAGCTGAGGATCAGAAGAGACCCTGTTAGCGCAGGTTGGCTCTCCGACCCTTTCTCCTCTGTGCCCCGTGCCTCTGGCTTCCAGGAAACCCGGGCGAGCTGCCCTCGAGCCCACTGAATTACCTCTTTTCCCGGTGGCTGCACCGGTTTTCATTCCCAACAGCAACATAGGGCGGTGTTAAAAGATGAGCTTAGGCACGTTTACAACTCTAAAGAGTTGATTTCAGGAGGCAGAGATTCATGATAAGGACAACGTCAGTCCAAGTCACTGTAGGGTGAGAGGCTCTGCTGAAGGCGGGGGAGAGGGGGCTCCAGTTTTTTATCATTTTTTAATTTTTTTATTGGGGCATTGTAGTCATACATCTTAATGGAGTGCAAGATGGTGGAGGCACACATGCGCTCATCACCCAATTAGCCCTTTCCCAGTTCTCGCCCCATTCCCTCTCTCTCCCACCTGGTGTTTGGCTTCGTAATTGGCTTTGATATATTTGTTAATGTACATTAGAGAATTTCCCTTTTCTCCCCTCCCATCCCCTCAGTTAGGCCTCCTTATTTGCTTATCTATAGTATCTCCTTCTTCATCTTGAGTTCCTCCTATGACCCATTTTCTCCCTCAATTTTTCATAGTAGGGAAAGCATCCGATTTCTTATTTTTTGTGACTGACTAATCTCACCAACTTTTATCTATTTATTTATTTTGTGGTACTTGGGATTAAACCCAGGCACATTCTACCTCAAAGCCACACCTCTAGCCCTATTTATTTATTTATTTATTGTGTGTGTGTGTGTGTGTGTGTGTGTTGTGTTGCTGAGAACCTTGTTAAGTTGTTGAGATTGACCTTGAACCTGAGATCCTTCTGTTTTAGCCTCCCAAATACTGAGATCACAGGTGTGTACCACCATGCCTGGTGATGAGGCGATTTTAAACACAGAAACAAGACCAAAAATTTTTTTTTATTATTTTTGTGTGTGTATGGGTCTGGGGATTGAACCCAGAGGCATTTGACCTCTGAGTTATGTATGCCCCCTGCCCTATTTTTATTCTTTATTTTGAAACAGGGTCTCACTAAGTTGCAGAGGGCCTCACTGAGTAGCTGAGGCTGGCCGCAAACCGCGACCCTCCAGTCTCATCCTCCCGAATGCTGGGATTACAAGCATGCAACACCATGCCCGGCTTGATATTTGATTGTTTAAAATGAAGCAGTAGTCCTATTTGGATCATCTGAGTAGAAATTCCTTAGGTGGAGGTCTGCTGACCATTTCTAATTAAGTAAAAGTTTTATTTTACCATTTACATGGATTTGAGTTTTGGCTTACTTACTTACCAACCTAATGATTTCCCAGTTATTATACCAAAGGGTTCCAATTCTCCACATCTTCTTCAACAATTGTCTTTTAAAAATAAATAATGCCCATTTTAGCAGTGAGATTTTATTTCATTGTGATTCTGCCAATGGTTAACCATAGGGCATTTTATTCTTTAAGATATGTGAAAAGAATAGAACCTATGTTAAGTGCTTTTACCTAAGCAAAACCGAACCCTGCAAAGAACACAGGTACATTTTTGGAGGTGGCAAGTGGGTTGTGGATGGTACTATGGTCTCTGCATATGCCTGGCTTTATCAAGATGCATCTACATGGCAGCAGGCATGTTGGAGCCAGGTGTGTGTGTGTGTGTGTGTGTGTGTGTGTGTGTGTGTGTGTGAGAGAGAGAGAGAGAGAGAGAGAGAGAGAGAGAGAGAGTTGTGTGTTTTGTGTGGGGCTTCCCCAAAAATGCTTTCAAGAGGAAAACAGAGTTGGTCCTTCCCAAACTGAACTAGGCACAGGGTAGAAAAGATTCTAGTTTTTTTTTTTTTCTTATTTGATTCACCAAGCCTTCAATTGACTGTAATCCTCCAGATCCCTAGCCCACAGGGTCACTGCCCTTGGCATAAAAATGGAAAGGCTTTAGGCCTTTCTATAATACCCAGTCTCCTCAGACCTCAGCTTTCTTTCCACCCAGAGACATGCCTGAGGATGCTTTGAGCACACATACTCTCCCCAGCAACCTCTGCTGTCTTCCTTGCCCATTTGTATCCCTATTCAGCTCTTCTCCCTTAAGTGTCCACAACAGCCAACAGCAGTGTCTTGGAACACCACTTTCTAAAGGGCAGGGGAGGCCTCACGCCTTGGGCCCCAGGAAAGACAATGTCAAGCTGAAACCAGACGGGCTGCGGCAGGCTTTTGGCCGCCTTTCCTGTAGGGCCTCCTACTCTTCCCAGCAACCCAGCCTCTGTTTTTCTCTCTTTCTCTTTCAATTTCCACAGGCCCCTTCAACCCCATTTCTCCCACTTTCCTCAGTATTTTATGTGGAGCAAACTGGTTCTCCAGCCCCACAAAGGCCTGCCCTAGGCTTTGTCTTCACTTGCTAACTGGTGAGCAAATCCCTCAAACTCCCTGAGCCTTCTTTTCTACAACACAGAACCCACTTGGTGCTCACCTTTGTCTACTAAGTTACATTTACTTGGCATAGGCCAGAAGTATCTTAACTCTTCTAAAAATTAACAACTTGGAAAAAGATCTTGTGCACCCTTAAGAGCAGCATGCTTTGCAGTTCACACGAGGGAGGGCCTCGTGTGAACTGGGAAGAGAAACAAGACGAGATGCCTGAGAAGAGGCAGGAGTCTTAAAGAATAGAAGGAGCTGGCCATGCAGTGCAGTGTGTGGTGCAACATGGTGAGAGAAATGAGTGTTGGGGGATTGCTAACAATGGAGTGAATTCTATCTCTGTCCACAGGGAAGGGATGGAAAAGACTAGGAAGATGCCCTGGGGCAAACCCTGAGACACAGTCACCCTGTGCTGAGAGTGGGGGCCCCTTAAGAATAGGAGATCACTGTGGCCTGCCAGCAAGATACCATCTGTGACCCACTTCTCACCCGAACCACTGACCTCTGCTATCATCTCCCTTTGGCTCAGGATCTTCCAACATGTGGACTCCCAGCACTCAGCCCACGGCTCAACCAAGCTTCCAATGCTTGGCAGGAGCCTACCCTCACCTGCCTAGGTTACCTGCAGCTGGGGTCATGTTCCATAATAAGGGTGAGTAGACCCCAGATGGGTTTTTTGTTGTAGATTTTAGACTTGCGTTCTTTGCTCTGTGTGCTGCAGGATGGTGGGGAGAGAGGGCTTGAAGCCCCGGGCTCTAACTGTGGTCCTAATTTGCCTGGAGTCCCTTACCTGGGCTGCATGCTATCTCCCATCTCTCTCTATGATCAGTTCTTCCTCTGAGACTCTCTTTGGTCTTTGGTCTTTTCTTTTAAGATTTATCACCTGTGTGGTTCAGGATCTTTACTACGTGGCAAGTAGCAGAAAATTCTAAGTGGCAGAGGCATAAACACTGTAGGAGTGTGTGAAAGTCTGGAAGCCAATTGCATCATCAAAAGGAAAAGCCCTACTCTTTTGCCACTGCATCCTCAGAGAACACAGCAACCCCTGTGCGCCAGACAGCTGGTGCCTCCGGGCCTCACCTCCTTGTGTGTGGGGAGAGGGATGGATGGGCAAAAAGCCACAAGATAGGTAGACCAGTTGTCCCACTAGGAAGCCCTCCTGGTTTCACCTGCAGGCTGCATCTTGCATCCTGTGGACCACAAGTGAGCTGCACCTCCTTCCCGGTACCAAAAAGGGCATAGAATACTGCAATTGTAGCCCTCTGAAGGAAGAGGCTAGATGGGGGAGAGGGGACCCTGAGTGACCTGTCCAGGTTAACATTTTGCTTTCTTCCCCATTGGGAACCATCCATTTGTGGCATCGTGGGAGAGGGTCAGGCAGCACCCTCCAGCCAGCATTCTCAGACTGACCAGGACCCCCCTGTGGTGGCTGAAATGTTCATGAGGCCTGGAAAGGGATGTGCCCTGGCTCCCTGACAGTGCTGTGAGCCACTAAGTTACCATCCCTCTATTCACTGCAAGAAGCTGCTGTTCTAAAATAGAACAGAAGCCAGGCACAGTGGCATGCACCAGTAATCCCAGTACTTTGGAGCCTGAGACAGGAGGGCCTCTGGTTCTTGGCCAGCCTTAGCAACTTAGCCAGTCCTGGTTTCAAAATAAAAGAAAAAAATGAAAGGGGCTGGGGTGTAGGAGGGAAACGTTAGAACATATGTGTCAACCCCCATACCTTCAACCTCCTCTGGATCTTCCCTGTCACAAGTCTCCCAGGCTCCTGGATTGCAAGCATGGCCGATGTTGCTGTGCCAGACTGATCCCTGGGCCTAGGAAGCCCCTGAAGGTGAGCTTCTCTGGGCCAAAGCTTACCCTTTCCAAGGTCACCTGGAGGCCTGGGACTCCTCTCAGGTGTGTTGCCCGCTTCCCTCTCTGGCAGCACAGGGCTGTCCCAGGTAGAGCAGGCCAGGACCAGGAAGCACATACTTTACAGGCAAGAGAGACAGATTCCAAAGCCAGCTGTGGCGTCTCCAGGCCTGTGGCCCGGAAGAGCTGCCCGCTTCCTCCTTAGCAACGCCAGGACCCAGACTCTCCTTGCTGCAGAACCTAAAACGAAGGTCTGGGCAAAACAGATGTCAGCAAAGCTTCCTTTCTTTATAAAACTTTGCGTTAAAAATCTGTAATCTGATTTTACTCAGCCATGAAGAAGAATAAAATTATATCATTTTCAGGGAAATGGATGGAACTAGAGAACATCACAAAAAGTAAAAAATTGAATGCTCCTGCTAATATTTGGAAGTCAGGGAGAAAAAGGGTCATAGGAGAAACTCTAGACAAGGAAAAATGAGTGATGTGTGCGTGTCTGCCTCCACCATCTGTTTGTTTGTTTGTTTGTTTGTTTGTTTTTTGGGGGTACTGGGGTTCCTGGAAGCCCTTCTACCTCCGGGCTACACTCCCAGACCTATTTTTACATTTTTATTTGGAAACAGGGTCTCCTAAGCCAGTCGCGCGCGGCTGGCTTCAAACCTGCGCGATCCTCCTGTCTCTGCCTCCCAAGCTCAGGGATTACAAGCATGTGTCACCACACCTGGCCTGCCTCCACCATCTTGTGCCCCATTAAGATGTATGACTACAATGCACTGATAAAAAAAAAATTCTAGGCCGGGCATGGTGGCTCACACTTTTAATCCCTGCAATTGGGAGGCTAAGACAGGAGGATTGCTCAGGTTTGAAGCTAGCCGCAGCTGGCTTAAGAGACCTGTTTCCAAATAAAATATAAAATAGGTCTGGGAGTGTAGCCCGGAGGTAGAAGACCCCTGGGTTCCATCCCCAGTACCACAAAAAAAAAAAATCTGTAATCTGACCAAAATGTGTATAGTGATAGCTATATGGTTGCATTTTTATGTTTAGTCATCAATCACTTTTAAAAATATACACATTATCATATCCTCTTATCCATTGCCTCCAGATGTTTTTTATTTGTTTGGTTTCTAATGGTTATTCTGAAAGTGTTACTATGATTGACCTCTTTTTGTTGATTTTTGGAGGATTTTTTTATAAAAAATAAAGAGAGTCTAGGAAAGTTTCATGTGTCCCAGACTAAGATGCTTTGTTATTTCCAAATTTTTTATTTGTAAATGTGTTTTTTTTTCTTTCCTAAGCTTTTCTCAGGGGGTTACAGCATTCCAGATCTGTCCAGCATTGGGAATAGAATTGAGTTGCACATTAGCATTCTTCTTTAATTATGAAGTTGAAATAAACATTAGGCGATGCCAGATCCAATCACCGTTGGGGACACACTCATCCAGCCAATGGGGAGAGGAGTGTCCGCCTTTTTGTGACTGCTCCGGACATGAAATAAAAATGATGGATCACTCATGTTATCACCCTCGGAAACAAGGACAAGATAGATTCCATTTTGGCAAGTTCTCTGTTTACAAAAAGGCAAGGTGGGAGAGGCTCGGGTTCCTACAAGCACACTCAGTGTTTTGAAACTTCTTTTCAGAGCTGCTGTGGAAGAAAGACGTTTGCTCCCCACTAGTAGGTCCTGAATATCAGGGTCCTGGCATGGCCTAAAAGAGCAGTGCTGAGCTCTGGACTGGCTCTAGGCTGGCACTGGGCTAGTTTGGGGCTAGATTTTGAGTACCAACTAGCACCACATGCACGGATGCTCAGGTTTCCTGACGCTTCTGTAGTCCTATCTGCCACCAGGATACTTGTTTTTGGTTTGTCCATGTTGCAGCACTAAAGGCTCCGCAACATCTGGTCCTCCTGCTTTCCGTCCACCTGACTCCTGCCTTTGTGCTTCGGTACCCAGGGCTACTCTGCTGACACCGTCTCTTCTTCCCTTCCTAGGGGAGAACACAGGCCTCCTTTTCTCCTGCCCATAGGGTCTTCCAGATCCTACATGTATTGCTCCTACATCATAGTGAGTGCCACATCCCTTGATAACTGTTATGTACAGAATCGCATCCCCAACATTGATAGGTGGAAACTCCAGCCCCGTCTGTGGCTGTATCTGGAGAGAGAACCTTTAGAAGGTGATGGAGGTTAAATGAAATCGTGAATGGGCCCCGAGTCCAATAGGACTGGTGAGCTTCGTGGAAAGAAAGACTCAGTGTGTGCATAGGAAAGAGACCATGAGAGGGAACGGGAAGAAGAAGCCAACTACAAGCAGAGGAGGGAATCCACAGGAGAAACTCAACCTGCAGACACTCTGACTTGGGCTCCAGCCTCCAGCCCTGGGAGGTAATAAACACCTGCTGTGTAAGGTGGTGAGTTGTTTCACAGACACCTAGCTGACTGATGTGACCGTCTGCCTTGCCTCCTGGTGACCTCTCCTTGTATCACTAAGGGGTCACCATTTTGAGTCCTCAGTAGAGCATTTGATGCCTAGTAAATCTGTGGCCAGTAGCGATGGTGATGGTGAAACAGTAGCATCCACTGTCCTTGCCGGCTCTCTCTCTACTGCCATCCAGAGGAAAAATAAAATCTGCCTTATCTCTAGGAAGAAGTTTGCTTCCTGAAACCCCCATCCAGTTCCCTTGGACGTTTTCTGGAAGTCTTTGTTGGATGCAACAGAAAACATAATATAGATTGAGAGAGATAAAGAGGATTCAGGGCTTCGAGTTGTCATGGAGTTTCTAAAGCTCTGATCTAGCACTGCCTGCCATCTAGTAAGTGCTCAGTAGAACATGTACATGCAGGCCCTGTGAGCAAGTGTAGCCCACCACCCAGCCCAGAGATGTTTGCAGCAAGTGGAGGCACTACTTACTTGGTCCTTTGGTCAACAAATGTCCACAAGGACCCAGTGTAAGCAGGTCCTGTGCTGGCTTCAGTAGACCATACGCAGTTCACAAAAAGTAAGTAGCAGAAACACGGCTCATGAATAAAAGCGGAGAAATAATTTGTCCTAAAACGGGACTGAACACCCCACAGCAGCCTGCATCCTCTGCTGCAAGGCCTTCCTACCTCGGGTCCGGTGACAGTGTCCCTCCGCTCTAGAAGCCCACCCTTGCCGTGCACATCCTCACACAGACAAACTCACACCCAGGAAGGTCTGGGCCAAAAAGAGACCAGGTCCTGATCCTCAGCCACAGAGCAAGCCCCCTGCCACTTTACAATAGTACATTCCTCTCTGGGTATCCTTTTTTTTTTTTTTTTTTTTTTTTTTTTTGCGAGAGGTACAGGGGATTGAGCCCAGGGGGTTCTGCCTCCAAGCTCTCCCCTGACCACAATTTTATTTTTTATTTTTAAACAGGCTCTCACTAAGTTACTGAGGGTCTTGCTAAATTGCTGAGGCTGGCCTGGAACCCGCGGTTCTCCTGTCTCCAGGCCCAGGCCACCGAGCCGGGGAGTGTGCGCGCTTTAAGTCCACACCTCTTCTTAAGAGTGCCTTTTCTTACTGTTCCTCTGCAGCGCGGGATCGCTGAGCCCCCGGAAGTCAGCAGGTGGCAGGGAGCCCATCGGACCCTTTCCTGGGCAGGGTGCCCAGCGCCTGCGCCCCTCTCTTTGCACACTGTTTGCTCGGTGGGAGGGGTTGCGCATATAAGCGAATTTTGGAGCAGCCCTTGAGCTGGCCACCCGTAAGGCAGTCAGAGGGTTGGGAGCTAGGACGACCCGGGGTCCGGCGGCTCCCATGCAGGGCAGCCACCTCACCCACACTAGGAGTGCACACGGCTGGCCCAGAGGCCGAGCTGGGGGTGAGGCAGAGGAGCTGGGTGCTCAGAAGAGCACTAGACCCGCAGTGCTTAGCGTTTCTGGACCCCGCGCTCGGCCTGGAGGCTGCGACAGGCGACCGGGAAGGGCGCGCGCGCCCTCTGCTGGCCACGCTGGGTACTGCGGCGCTCCGCCGGCCGGCGGGAGGAGATGCTGCAGGACCCGCATCCAGCAGCCTCCTCCACGCGTGTCCACGCGGCGCAGGCGGCCCCCCAGAGAGCTCCGCGTGCGAGCGCTGGCGGGGAGGTTACCTGCATAGGCGTTTTTCTTGGAATAAATAGTTTTAGTAGTGTGGTAGGGTCGGTCTTAAAAATACAGGAAGAAAGGGAGAAAGAGGAGGGAGAAAGAGAAGAGAGAGGAAAAGGAGGAGAGGAGAGGAAAGACAGGAAGGAGAGGAGGGATAGAGGAGAGGAGAGAGAAGGGGGAGAGAAAGAAAAGAGAGAAAGAAACAGGAAGGAAGGAGGAAAGAAAGAAAGAAAAAGATCCTGTTTTTCTCACAGGTCTTCCTGTACTGTATTTGTTCTTCCACTTAAGAACAATAAATAAAGATAAACAAGGACTCCAGGGGTCCGCAAAAAAAAAAAAAAAAAAAACTTTTTTTCTTTGTAAAGCGCAGAAAGGAAAGCGCACACAGACTGTATGCTGAGAAAACTGTGGCTGGCTCATAGCACACACTCAGTGTCCTTTGCGGAAGCTTGGACCCGTCTCTGAGCTTCCGGTATGGTCTCAGCTCCGGGGTGAGCTCGTGTCGTACCCACCTCTGTCGGCTGCTTTGAGGACTTCACAAGATGGTGCCGGCACTCAGCGAATGCACAATAAGGGGTATACATTAACATTGCTCAGGTTATTGTTTTAGCAACCAACCGTATTATTTATTTACTTTATTATTTAGTGATACTGAGGATTGAGCTCAGGGGCATTCTACCTCTGAACGACACCTCCAACCCTACTTTTTATTCTTTATTTTGAAACAGGGTCTCGCTAAGTTGCTGAGAGCCTCACTAAGTAGCTGAGGCTGGCCTCGAACCTGTGGTCCTCCTGTCTCAGCCTCCCAAGCACTGGGACTACCAGCATGCACCACCACACAGGCTAATATTTTATATTTATTTACTAGGCTCCTCCTTGCTTGACTTGGAACAATGCACTCCCCCCCCACACACACACACCATGAGATCACCTTCCTATCTGTTGGTGGATTTCTAATTTCTAAGGTGAGATTAGAAAGCTACACTGGAGTCTTTTGGAGAACTTGTCACCCAGAGCAGGGCCCAGCTCCCAGAGGGCCGTCCTTCATTTTCTCTCACCCCTGATTATCTTCAAGACACTTTGGCTGCTTCCGCTGCCCGAGATTTATCAGATCCCAGATAAAGGTGTGGATTATACGGGCTTATCCGAGGCATGACGCTCGTATTTCTCAGAATCCACACCAGCTAGAAGATGTTTGGTGCGTGAAGTTCACCTCACAAGTGCGGGCTCGGACCTGCGGTGCTTGGACCACAGCCAGCCAGGGTCCCCAGCAATCCGCCTTCCGGATGCTGAGTGTCTGCCTGCACCCCATCCCGGAGACCTCTTCGGCTCATCCTTGATCTTCTTTGAGACCCGCTTCCCACTGTTGTGAAAGCTGTATTTGAGAGAAGATGCTCACAGCCTACAGTCACCACGTGAAGTGAAGACTCCATGACGGGAGCAGATTTTCTTTGATCTTCTGTCACCGTAATTTGGGAATCATTTCACCGTCCCGGGGAGGAAGCATCTTTTGTTGGACCTCCTGGTGTTTGTTTACACTTGTAGTCAGATGGTAAGGACCACAGTGACATGTAGCTCGTGTGTGTGTGTGTGTGTGTGTGTGTGTGTGTGTGTGTGTGTGTGTTTGTGTGTGTGTGTGAGAGAGAGACAGACAGACAGACAGACAGACACACCACAAGGCTGTCTGAATGATGCACTTGGCACTAATGGGTGGAGGCCATTTCTACCCAGTGGGGAGGGCTCTGCCCTCTCATGGGGACATTCGCTGCCCTGTGAGCTGGGTGGTCACAATTATAGAGGTTAGCTATTCACTTCTGGTGAACTAACCTCTCAATTTGGGAGATTTCAATATTTGTCAATACTGTCAATAATCAGCATGGAGACTAAAAACCCCACTCTTAATTTTTTAAAGAATAGCTCTGCTACTTATTATTAAAAAGTGACATCGTTACGGAATGATTCCAAGCACCTGTGCTGGCCTCGCTCCTAATGATCTCATCCTGAAAGCACAATTAGTTTCCCACCTGACCAATAGGAAGGCTGAAGACTGGAGAAGTCAGATAACCAACCAGCAAAGACTCAAGTAGCTCCCGGGGCTGGAGGCAGAAGGTACCTTAATGTATTGGCCAGGTTGCAAGCCGGCCATCTCAGCTACAGTTCACACCACCCACACCTGGTCAGTGGTAGAGTTTGGAGGGTGCCCTGCTGTAGGAAGGGGCGCTGTCCACCAGGGGGCAGGGCAACTTCGCGGTGTTTTTCATGCACCACCACCAAGCATGGGTCAGTGTCAAAATGGAGGGCAGCCTGCAGTGCTGGCTGGCAGGGGGATACAAAGACCCCTCAGCAAGCTCCGGGATGGTGCCAGTCAGTGGGCTTCGGTGCCCTCCCTCAGGCAGAACCTCAGCCGCCGGCAGCTGGCCCTGTCCACGCAGCCAAGGCCACCTCGCTCTTCACAGCACTCACAGGCAGGAGCAGCTGTTGTGCTTCGCAAAAGTTAATGATAAGCCAGTTTCCATGGCAACACAGTGAGGCTGTTTGCAAATTTATCACCTGAGATCATGGGGCAACTCACCTCGACTTATACTTTGGGGCCAATATCCTGGCCAGATGGAGGAAAAATACTCCAACCCACGCCTGTGCTGTGGTTTGTGCTCATGTTCGGGTTCCTGGGGCTCTCCATAGTAGGGAACCGCTTGGGTATACACCTAATGGGGTAGTGCATGCACTGCATTGGGTAACAGCGGGCGCTCCATCAGTGTCTGCTCCACGGACCTCATCTGCCCAGTGTAGTGGCGGAATCCAGGGGGCTTCATATGGCCCATGAAGCCTCGGGGCACTTCCCTAGACCTGCTATACATGGACATGGACACCCGGCGGGCTTCCCTCTGCCCTCTGCAGAGACAGATGAAGAGACTGACACTTTCCCCACCTTGTCCACTGTTCTCAATACAAGCTGGACACATAGTTTGTGTTTTGTTTCCTCTGTGCAGTTTGCCCAGCTGATAGTGCCTTAGACATCAGGTCTCAGTATCTCCTTGTAAAGTGTCCCCAAATATTTCTGAGCCTCCTTAAAAGGTGCCTGAATATAGTTAAAAACAGCAGACTCATCTGAGGTGATGAATCTTACTGCCCCACCTCATCCAAGACACATCCTGTTCTTGACTTGAGCCTTGTCCTCATCTCTAGGATAAACGTTTAGTACTACAAATTTCCCTCTTACCACAGCGTTAGCTGAACCCCATGGATGTTGATGTTACATCTTCCATATATTCTGTTTTGTATGTTTTTAAAATTTCCTGAGACTCCTTTAGACCGTAAGCTATTTTGAAGAAAGTTGTCTAATTTCCATGTGTTTAGAAAAATTTCTCTTTACATTGTTACTGATTTTAAGTCTGGTTCCGTAGGATAAGAGAACATGATCTCCTTTGGCAAATGCTCCACCAATGTTTACAAAAAATAGCATTATTCTGCTATTTTTGTGGGTGGCATTGCATATCTCAATTAAAATCTGCTGGTTGCTTATGGGGTGTTTTCTTCCAGTTTTTCTTTATCCTTTCTGGTTTTCTTCCAGGAGTTTATCAGGGATGCTTTGAGAAAAATACAGAATGGGCAGCTTATAAAAATAATATTTTCCTACAGTTTTTGAGCCCAGGAAATCCAGTATCAAAATGTCAGAGATTCAGTGTCTGGCAAGGGCCCATTTCTCGTGAACTTCAGCTGAGCTGCACACTCTCATTGTGGAAGGAGAAACAGATTCCCATGGTTGTGTGTCTTTTATGAGAGCACTAACCTCAGCCATGAGGAGTTCACTCTCAAGACCTAACCTCCTCCCGACAGGCTCCGCCTCTTAATATCATCACTGTGGTTTTGGGTTTCAAACTATTAAGGGAACATGAACATTCAAACCACAGCATTCCACCCCTGACTCCCAAATTCATGTGCTCCTAATTGGCTAAGTATATTCATTCCATCCCAATAGCACCCATCCCAACAGCACTAAGTCCCTCCGCATCCATTTAAAAGTTCTCACATTCACCTGGAAAACTCCAGTTCATCCAATGTCTCCGTTGTTTATGATTCCCCAAGGCCTGTGGGTAGCTTATCCTGCCTCTTTGGAGGCCACGCGAACCTCTAGGATAACACACGGAAGGCAGGGCTAAGGGAAAGACTGACATCCCTTAGCAGGAGGGTCCAGGGCAAATATTAAACAGCAGATGAGTGACCCTGACAGATGAGCCCATCACTCCCTCCCACAGGAAGTAGCAGGGCTCTGTCCAGCTGAGGCCTCATGGTTGCTAGAAGCCCCCTGGGTGGTTGTAGCCAGGGACATGTGCCCTCTGAGCCCAGCCGTCGTGACGAGCATGACCGTGTTCTTGGAAAGCAGCCAGTGGGTCATCATCATACACGTGCCCCGCACACCTACACACCCTGCTGGGGCGCCATGGAGACCCGGCAGCAGCTGGAGTCGGGGCCCATCGGGAGCCCCCTGTTGGACGAGAGTTAGCCTGCTGCTACCTGCTATTCCCTCCTCCCCGAGCTCCGACCTGGGGCCCATTTCAAGCCCACTTTCCTGACGGAGGAAAATGAGAGGAAAATGAAGTGAGGCCCTGGCCTCCCCAGGTGGAAAGTGAGTACCTCCGGGGTAGGCCCTGGCCTCAGAGAGAGTGGCGGCTACCAGAGGTCAGCATGGGTCCCTCACCACACTGGATCTGATGTATCAGCTCTTTGGGGATTTTGAAGTAGAGGAAGAGATCCGCCTGAGAGGGCACAGAGCCAGCAGGTCTGCCAAAGACCCCCGTGGGAGGGAGGAGCCTCCATGGGGGGCAGAGGGCTCTCCAGCTACTGATGAAGAGACTTTCAGTATTCTGACTCCAGGTAGATGCCACCGTGGGAGAGCACACTCTGGGGGTATCCTGCACACAGGAGGGGGGGATTATTTACAGCAACATCAAAACATATCTGTAGCTATCATCAACCCTGCACATTGCATGTATATATGTAGGTAGGTAGGTAGGTATGTTATATGTGTATTTTTGTGGTCCTGGGGATTGAACCCATGATCATTCTACCTCTGAACTATAGTTCTCCTGTCTCAGCCTCCCACTGTGATTACAAGTATGCACCACTACACTCAGCTTGGAATTAATTCTTAAAATTTTTGAATATAATTTTCCAAGAGTCTCTGGGCAGAGACTTAAAATACAATATTGAAAATCAAACATATGTACATTGGTAACTGAATCCACTGAAGTATAAAACACACAGGCTCAGACTCACACACAGACCGTATATGCACACATGCACAAACACACACACATACCCAACACACCCCGCAGGGCACACCAATGCCCGCCTCACAGAAGCTTACCAAGTTCGTAATTTTTATTATACTCTGAATAGAGATGATATTTGAAGAGCAGAGAAAAATGACTATACAAAGGATTTATAGAACATTCATTTACATAGTGGATATATATTCTTTACAATATCAGAAAAGTAAAAAGATGCGCTAACAGGTAAGGCAGATAAGGAGACATTACAAGGTCTCCAACACCGAGATAAATGCAGTGTGACGACGTGGTGACAGTTAACACTGGAGGAACACGACGCTGTTCCCGTGACTGGGTTAGAGGGCCACGACTGCCCTCAGCTCTGGGCTTCACCACGGGAACCCTCCCACTGACCCCAGCACGGCCGCAGCACTGGGGAATGTTCCTTCCCCTGCGTTTCTGAGTACACAGTACCGTCTGTGGAGACGTAGGCTCTCTTGTTCTGTTTAATGCACACATCATACAAGAAAGAAAGAAGCCCGTGTGCCAGCTGTGGAAACTACTGTTCTTCATAAGGAGCTATTTGCTGATGCCCTCGACCACTTTTACCTTGAGTGAGAATCACACCTAGTCAATCAGTCAATTTAGAGAGCAAATCCGCATCGCTTCTGGGATGTGCCCTGTGAGGACCTCTGTGGCCCTGTGATTCACTGGCCGGCTTTGCTTCTGAACTCTACACCACGTCCTGCTCTGATTTCTAACCAGGCACTCTTCATAGAAAGATAAGAGACTTGGACTGTGGTCTTAGGGTCACACGTGTATAAACCATCACAGGATGTGACACCTCGTGGGAACAGGACGAACCCCAGCTCCCCTCATCTGGATTTTTGCAGTGAATGAAAAGCTGAGGTGCTGGAAACTTCTGTCCAACACATCTGGTCTCCAGGGAATGCTGGCACATTCCAAACTACTGTGTGTCCGGGAAGGAGGTCTCCAATGACCAAGGCAAACATTTGGCACAGTAATGAGGCACTTGCGTTTGGTGCATCAATAGGAGCTAGACAGTGGAATGGCCCACCTGCTCACACACACACACACACACACACACACACACACACACACACACACCGGCTGGTTCCAGCTCTGCTCATAGCTTCTTCTGCCCCTCACTTTAATACAGAGAATCCACCAAGCACATCTCCAAACCCCACCCTGAAGATTGGAGCCTGCATGTGATAGCCATGAGGCGGGGAGATAGGAGTGGACTTTGAAAGTGAAGGAACTTCAGGAGGGGTCGAAATGACAATCAGAGTGCCCATGGGCTTGCTGGACCTGAGGGACGGAGGGGGAGGCCCAGCTCCGTCTCCCTCTGAAAGGGCCCGGCTCATCGGAATCCCCCAGACCTCTCAGCACTGACGGATTCAGGTGGGAAAACCAGTGCGCTGGAAGACAGGCCTGAGCGCGGAACCACACACCGGGCTCGGTGGCTAAGATGAGTCAGTGAAGCGGCACCATACCCATCCTGCAAGTACCAGGCTCCGTGGCCTCGCCCTGTCTCCCTCTGTTGCAGCGAGTCCAGCCGCACAGAGCCCCACCAGGAAGTGAGAGCCGATGAAGGCCGAGATGCGCTCGGTCACCCAGGCCTGGTAGGGCTCCCAGCAAGCCACAAGGGGTGCTTTGTGAGATCAGCCAGGCCTTCCAACCCCTCCTGGGCCTTCCCCTGGGAAAGGAGGTCATCCGTAATGGAAAGACCCATCTACAGTGGCTCCAGCTGTGGCCAGGCCGCCTGAGGCAGCAGCGCAGCTGAGAGTTTCAGGTCACACCGGTCCTTCTGCTTTGGGGCCAGGTGCCTGGCGTTGTGTCTTCCCGGGAGGAACGAGCCTCCTAAAAGCCACAGCTTGGCTGGCTGCAGCACTCGACACCGGTACAGAACAGCAATGGAAAACCGTCATAAATAATTTGGCATAAGTAAAACATAAATTATACATAAGTGGCGACTTTGCTTTTTCTTCTCCTCTCTCTCCTCGGCGTCCTCCTGAGCTCTCTAGGCCCCGCTCACCACACATGCGTGGAAGTTGGGCGTCATCGCCGCGTGCAGGTGGGGGTCTCTGATGTTGCACGCTGGGACTCCAAGACGCCAGAAGGTGACTGTCACCCTCTTCCACACAGTCCACCCCATTTTCCTCTCATTCACAGCCCCAAGTGCACCTGAGGGCCTGTCCTGCACGCACCTCCATCAAACATGCAACCCCCCCAGTTACATCAAGAAAGACCAAGGCGAGGGCAGCGGCGGCCTTGGCAGCCCTGGACAGTGGCACTTGCAAGGTGACCCGTGGTGACGCTGTTGGCTGCTGTTGTTTTTGCAGAGTCGGCAGACCCTCTTTGCCCTCTTGGGCTTGAATGTCAGGATTATCAGTTTGGTACAAAATGGCGGGACCCCCACTCACCCCACAGCTGCCCGGGGGTTGTGCAGGGTGCCTGGGGGGGCCCGGGCTTTAAGGAGCTCTCAGATCTTCTTTGGGGAGCCGATCATGACCTTCGACACAAAATTGACGATGGCGCTGGCAGGTTGTTCGGGGTCGTGCTCCGCAAAAAGGTGGCACACGTTGTCCGTGGCGCTGCCCTGCTTCCGGGCCACGAATCCAAAGACTCTGCAGAATGGAAGTCCAGGTTAGAGCAGTCAGTGCCTTGCAAAGCATGGCACCTGGGCAGGCTTCCACCGTCATGAACAGCAAACACCGAGAGAGGGATGGATGCCCCAGGTGTCAAAAATCCACCACGTGCTAAGTATCGGCTGAATACCTGTCCTCACACCTTCCCCAGCCTCCTCAGCCCTCCAAGTCAGAGGAAGGCAACCTTCCTTGCAGAGGGGCTGGAGTTAGATAAGGGAGCCAAGAACCACATCCTGGATCGATGCAGAGGTCCACAGTATTCCACAAGGCTCCCCGTGCACGGCCGCAGCCCTCCAGGTACTGACCAGATGGACTACTGAGCTCTAGCTCGACATGTGGGACCCCAAGGGGGAGTGGGGCCTCAGGAATTCTTGAGATGGTGCCAGATCCCACCCCCCAGCCCTGCTCATACTCGGACACCCCCATCCTCTGGGGCCAGAGGGCAAATATGCCAAGGATACCTCTCAGGCCTCATAAGCTCGGGGTTGCAAACTATGCCTGGTCCAGGATGCTCTTTAAAAAGAAAAGCCCATCTAATTATTTTTCTAAGAAATGAAGCCGTTATCTTAATAGGCTTTTATAAATCCCACACTTAACACAATAACAACCATTCTCCAATTGAAGTCTCTGGCAAAGATCGCTTTTGGAAAAATGAAGGACTGTTTGTTTCAGCTTGGCAGTTTCCACACCACAGAAGGGACCAGCCAACGATACTCAAGTAACCCAGTGGAGGTTCAGATTCCAAGCTGATGAAAGCCCCATGCTGCCCTGCCAGCCAGAGGGCACTGGGAGCCCAGAGCTGTCCTCTGGGGCCCAGGAGGCCTATAAGCACCAGGGCTTGAAACAGAAATCCCAGGGAAGGAGGCCGGAGGTCATTAAATTAAAGATGCCTGGGTATCTTTCCACAGGGACTGAAATCAGAAGATCCCGCTAATATATGCATACCCATGTTTCTAGCAGCACAATTCACAATAGCCAAATCATGGAACCAACCCAGGTGTCCATCAAGAGATGAATGGGTTACAAAATTGGGATAGCCACACAATGGAATTCTTACTTAGCAATCAAGAACAAAATTATGTCATTTGCAAGAAAATGGAAGGAGCTGGAGAACGTTATGTTAAGCGAGATTAGCCAGTCACGGAATGTGAAGGGGTGCGTGTGTTCTCTCATATGTAGAAGCAGAGGAGATATTGGAACACAAGAGGGACTTCAGATAATAGAAGAGAAACTCCAGTGGAGCCGGAGAGGTGGACTAAGGGAAGGGATCAGTGAAGGAATCACTTCCATGGACATTGTATGTACCAACGTGAGAATACCAATGTCAATCTCAAAGCCCTGTATGGAGAAGAGGGGAAATGGGGAGGGAGCCGGGGAGCTCACCAAGTGGTGGTGCATGCCACCATCACCATGAACCGGGGAGCAAGCCCTTTCACTGCTCCTGCCCCCAATGTCACAGGCCCAGTATAAATAAACACTGCACACCCAGGCCATCTTTCTCCATAACAAAAACGCTTCTTCTTGTTGGTTTTTTTTTTGTTGTCTTTTTGTTGTTGTTGCTGCTACTGTTTTGGTTTGGTTTTAAAGCAGGCCATCCCATGAACATGACTGCATTGTTTCCTTATGATCTGGGACAGAATTCAGCTCTGGACTACAACTTACAAACAAACAGCGAACATAAAGGCATGCTGGTTGGCAACTGACCTGGAGGAAGGGCCGTCTTTGATCCACCTTTTGCATTAAAGAGAAAAGAAATTGTGTTAATTTTTTTAAACGAAAGGGTAAAACAAAGAACATCTTTGCTTAATAAAAATGCAAAATTTCTTACTTCCTGTCTTGCGGGTCCAAGGCACAGAAAATGACACTGCTCACTGGGTAATGCCTCCGGAAAAAGAGTCTGTGGGAGAAGAGGCGGTTCCTGTTACTGGGGGGATGGGGTCATGCTGGGCAAATGCGAAAGCCCCCCCTATGAGATAGAACAAAGCCTGCGCTCATTAACAACCAGCTGAGGGTATGAAGTCCACAAGAAGCGTTCTTGGAACGGCGAACAGAAGGGCATATGTTCAGCTGTGAGATGGGGACTGGACCCAGGAGCCCTAATGCACTGCGGGGTGACCCCTTCCAAGGTCATGTGTGCAAAATTCAGTAGCAGATTCCAGCACTGGTAGGCTCTGCAGATCTGCACCCACACACTGCCCAGCCCTGCAGGGCCTGTGCCCCAGCTCTTTCTATTTGGGTCACTAAATTCTTAGGTAGATACTTTGGTATCGGATGAATATTCTGTTTTCAACCTCTGGAGACAGGTCCTAGAGCAGGCCCTGCAGGGGCTGGGGTGTCCTGTGGTGTGTCTGTCTGCAGTGGATCCTGCTGTCCTGCTGTGCCCATGGTTGGTTACTGCCTTCTTGGTTACTCACACAAGACTGATTCCTTAACTAACACCTATAGTTATATCTGAAATGACCTTGACCCGAAGTTGAGGGCTCTTCCAGGACACTCTAGGAGAGCAAGGGCCAGGACAAATCTATGACCTTCATTCCCTACTCATCTGGGTCTCAGGTAACTGAGACAGGAATCTCCTAGACCAGAGTCCCTTGAACTATGCCACAGGAAATCATATGTATCAAGCGCTGGGCATGGGGGTGCATCGCAGATCACAGCAACCGTCAGCTACTTTGTGAGGCCCTTTGCAACTTAGTAAGACCCTGTTTCAAAATAAAGAATAAAAAATAAGGAAATATAAGGGCCCTGGGTTCCATCCCCAGTATTGCAAAAAAAAAAAAAAAAAAAAAAAAAATCGTATGTATGAAGGTCATTCCCGCAGCTGAAACAAAATGACCCCTGATCAAAAAGATGAAGACGCAGAGACAAACATCAGCAGATTTCAGTCAGCGTCTGGCATTATTTTATTAGTGATGCCAATGATTTTTGTATTCTCAAAGGGTTATGTGTGTGATCCTCAAAGCACCAAATGTCTTTTTTTTAAATTATTTTAATTGACTTCCATGCAAAAAGGCTTTCAGGATAAGTGCTGATTTCTGTATGGCTCCTGAGGCCCATTTAATTGCAGGGAGGAGCCTGGACAGAGCAGATAACTAATGACCTCACAGACCACCCACACCTGGGAAGAGGCAGGAGGTGTAAACACGGTGGCACCAGCAGTCCCTGTGCCCAGCACTCACTTCCTCTGGTTGTCTGTCAGGGTGATGCCCTGGGCTGACACTTTGAAGTGCACCACGGTAGACACGGGGGGTGGCTCCTGGACCAGCGTCATGCTGAAAGCCTTCTGGACCGCCTGGTGGCCGGTGAGGGACTCCATCTCCACGGAGTTCAGGTACCACACGTTGCAGGCTGCAGGACACGGGAACGCACGTTAGCAGTGAGTGTGGGCCAGGCACGCTCTGCCCGCACGCAGTGGGGTGCTGATGTGCAGGCGCTGGGCATATTAAGAACTCACCTGAGTGACTGGCATCCAAGGGAGTGGACAGGGAATGCGTGACCCAAAGACACACTTGCCCCGGGGCTGAGGTGCCAAGAGAGCAGGTTACTGGTGCAAAGCCTGGCCCTGCTTTCCACTCTATTTCTACCACACAGGGACACGGTGAGGCTGTCAACAAGCAGTATGAACCCACCATGCTGGCCTTCTGAACTTGGACTTCCAGCTTCTGGGACTTTGAGGAACAGCTTTCCAATGAAATCCCTTTGAGGGAAATTCCACGGTGCCCTTCAGTCTGCCGTACTTTGATAGGGGAGCATGTGCTAAGACTCCACTCTGCTGTGGCCAGGCAAGACCTTGTAGGGGACCGATGAGCCTGGGTGGTTTACCTATGACCTCCGGGGAAAGAAAACGTCCTCAGAACTGCAACTGCCTGGCTGCCAGTGCTTGCAAGTTCTGCTGAAACAGATGCATTTCGGAAGTGCTGGGGTTTCCCCAGCCAGCCATGGCAGATGATCGTTTACAATATTATTAAGAGGATCCTGCAAAGTCTAGACATAATCTAGAAGTTCTACTTCCAAGAAGAGTCAGAACATAAGTATTCCATACCTATGTGAGACAGCTCATCTATAGAGGAAGATGTTTGTGCCACAGAGTCACTACCTTGGGAAATGCTAGGAAGTGATTACAGTAAAAAACAAGGGAAGGGTTAATACAGTCCACTCAGGGAAATGCCAAGCAACCAGCAAATGGTAATCGTGAAAATTATACAGCAAGATGGAAAAATGGTTAGCAGGTAATTGAAAAAACAGAATAAAAACTATCCCTGCTATGGTTACAACTATAAATAGAAAGCATATATGTCTGTGCACAGGAGCTGGAAGGAGACCTGAGAAATTGAAAACAGATTCCAGGCGGGTGAAGTTTCTTTCTACCTTACGCTTCTCTCATGTTGACCATGCAGTTGCAAAAGAGAAAACAGAATTTGGATCTAACTACTGTGAAATTTCCACAAAGTTGGCAAAGCCCAGATCAGGGTCCCATGGTACCACAGGCAGCGGTGACTCAGACCTGTGCCCTGTAGACTCCACAGAGGGTCTTGTGGGGAGGAACAGGAATAACATTCCTGAAATGTCAGAGCTACGTTGTCATTCCTCAGAGCTGAGAAAGAAACACTGCTGTGTCTCAACGCACATCCAGGGAGGTGGTTCTACCGAGGGCGTGTCCGTGTGCCAACGCCAGCTCTCTCAAAGTCTCTCCAGTCTCTACACTAGTCTCTAGACAAGAGATGGCCTGCAGGGTATTCACAGGCCTAGCCCAGGACTGTCCAATTCTACTTGACCAGTGCTCTGGGTAAGAAATAAAGATTTGGAGGTCTGATGTCCCATGATATGTCAAACAGCAAAGTATTGATGAGACTCCAAACATTGGAGCTTTGGGAAATGCTAGGCTACCCTGGGCCAGCAAGTTGACAACGCAAAGCATCTCAGGACCACACACGCTCTCTCACCCCGTAGCACCCCGATGGGAATGTCTCTTAAGGCTACACATTACGATTCAGAAAAAGGAAATACAGCAGAAAGATCCTCCTCTAAGCCTTGTTTGTAGTATTGAAAACTCAGAGGCAGCCATAAAAAGTTGAATTACCCGCTAGAACATTATATAGCCACTAAAAAACGAGACTTGCAGCACATTTGTGAAAACCACTCATTAGGCAAGGTGTGGAAAGGAATATCAAAGAGTATCCATGTGGTATGATTTTCAAGTCTGAGAGAAAGTGATATGTGAAAGAATCTGGTAGGCATTAAGAATGGACCCTGGCTGAGAGCACATTGGATCTGCAGGGATCCCTCTTTCCATTTTTCAGCAGTCCTATGGGTCAAGAGGTCTATGAGTAATTCATCTTCCTTCTTCTTGTCTATATTTCCCTTTTTAAAAAAAAGTTAAAGACTGCACACAGGTTTTCTAAAGAAATTGCAGTTACAGAATGCTAAGTTAAAAAACTCAACCACTCTATTTCCAGGAAGCCCAGCAGAAGTCTGGTAAAAGCATCTTTCTTTTCAGGATTATTCTACATTCCTCTGCTGCACAAGAAACAATCAAGAACAGAGCTTAAAACACAAATAGAAATTGTTTCAGAGACCGGGGCTTAAAACACAAATAGAAATTGTTTCAGAGACCGGGGCTTAAAACACAAATAGGAATTGTTTTAGAGATTGGAACAAAGTTGTAATGGCTTCAGTTTCTCAATTGAAAAGGGATTAAACTGAAGAGGACTGAAGGTTTATTCCCATCACTGTGAGTTGTCTGACTCTGCTAATATTTCTGGGTCCCAGCTTACTCAGTGAAGAAATTGGACACACAGATCTCAAAGGACTTTTTCAAGTCCTGGAGTCTTGAGTGGAGGATCATGAAGTTCAATTTAGGAAGCAAAACTTGTGTGATCAGAGACTGAAAAGTTCACTGTCTTGATATATATAACAGCTAATTCTTTCCCTCCCTCCTTCCCTTCCTTCCTTCCTTTCTTTTTTGGCACAGGGATTGAAGCCAGGGATATTCTACCTCTGAGATATAGTCCCAGTTATTTTTATTTTAAAACAGGGTCTGGCTAGGTTGCTGAGAGCCTTGCTAAGTTGCTGAGGCTGGCCTCACACCTGTGATCCTTTTGTCTCAGCCTCCCAAGTACTGGAATTACAGGTATGTGTTGTTGCACCTGGTACTGGTGCAGGAACACATACCTGGGGGTTGAACCCATACCGGCTGTACTGGGGATTGAACCCAGGGGCATTCTACCTCTGAGCTACAATGCCAGCACTATTTTTTATTCTTTTTATTTTTGAAACAGGGTCTCACTAAGTTGCAGAAGGCCTCACAAAGTAGCCGAGTCTGTCCTCGAACCGTGATCCTCCTCTCCTGTCTCAGCCTCCCAGGTACTGGGATTACAAGCATGCACCACCATGCCTGGCTTTACAAGAGATAATTCTAAACAACCGCAGGTGATCCCTGGGCAAAGATGGAAGTAACGGAGGAGCAGTCACTGCAAAGGCCTGCTCTTTCCCTCAGATTTGTCTGTAGATGGAATGCAGTCTCAATCAAAATCAAAGCAAGTTATTTTGTAGATATTAGCAAACTGCTTCTGAAGTTTATATGGAAAGGTAAAATACTAGCCATCTCAATCCTGAAGGCGAGAAACAGCTGGAGGACTGGCACTTCCTAATTTTAAGACTTACAGTGAAGCTACAATAATCAAGACAAGGTGGGCATGGTGTCACACGCTTATCATCCCAGGACTTGGGAGGCTGAGACAGGAGGATCCCAGGTTTGCAGCCAGCCTCCACAACTTACTAGGACTCTGTTTCAAAATAAAACAATAAAAAAATAGGGCTGAGGTATACCTCTGAGGTAGAATGCCCCGGGGTTCCATCCTCAGTACCACACATACACAAAGTAATAATAATAATAATAGTAGTAATAATAATAATAATAATAATAGGATGGTCTTGGTGGAAAAATAGACAAATATCAATGAAGGCAAGTATAGCATTTGAAAATAGAACCATATAAATATAGTCAACCTTTGAAAAAAAGCAAAGACAACAGAGTAAAGTAGTAAATAAATAGCGCTATAGCAACTGAATATCCATTTGCAAAAAAATATCTACATGTAGACTTTTTATGCTCTTCACAAAAGTTAATCCAGAATGGATCCGACACCCTAATATTAAATGCAAAATTATGAAGTTCCAGAAGATTACATAGAAGAAAATCTAGAGGAACTTGGATTCGGCGATGACATTTTTAGATATGGTACCAGATGAGTACATGGAGGTCCGAAAAATTTTACACCATCGTCCGTAATTTTTATTAAAATAAAAAATGTTTGCTCTGTGGGAGATACTACCTAAAAAACAAAAAAGGAAGCCGTGAGAGAGAAGACTTCCAAAACACAAAAGTCTGAGAAATGACTGGTACCCAAAATATACAATGAACTCAAAATTCGAGAACAAGAAAGCAGACAGCCCAACTTAAAAAACGGGCAAACACCTTAACACACACACCTCACCAAAGACATATAAATTACAAGGGGCATAGGAAAAGATACTCTCCATCATAAGTCAGCCGGGAACTGCAGGTTAAAATGAGACACCACGGCACACCAGTTAGAACGACCACAATCCTGAACTCAGACAACAACAAAAACTGAGGGAAGTCAGGAGCAGCACAGTCTCATTCATCACTGGTGTGAATGCAGGAGGACAAAGTCCACCTTGGAGGAGAGTTCTGTGTTTATTACAAAACTAAGCGCATGTCACACAATCCAACAAGCATGCTCCAGTATTTATCCAAAGGAGATGGAAGCTTGTATCCACACAAAACCCTGCATATGAATGCACATAACTGGTAAACTTTGCAAGCAACCCGGGTGTCCTTCAGTGGGTAAATGGATAAACTGTGGTATATCCCAACAATGAAATATATCGTCCCAAGCCGGGCGTGGTGGCGCACGCTTGTAATCCCCACGCTTGGGAGTCAGAGACGGGAGGATCGCGCAGGTTCGAAGCCAGCCGCGCGCGCTGGTTTAGGAGACCCTGATTTCCAAATAAAAATGTAAAAATAGGTCTAGGAGTGTAGCCCGGAGGTAGAAGGGCTTCCAGGAACCCCAGTACCACCAAAAAATAAAAAATTAAAAAAAGAAATATATCGTCCCATGATAAAAAGATGTGAGTTATCCAGCCATGAAAAGACACGGAGGAGACTTAAGTGCATATTTCTGAGCACAAGAGGTCAATCTGAAAATGATCCATGCTGTACGATTCTGACTATAAAACATTCTGGGAATGACAGCTATGGAGACAGGAAGAAGATCAGTAGTTTCTAGGGGCTGGGGGGCAGGAAGGAGGGATCAGGTGTAGCATAGGGAGATTTTAAGGTACTAAAAATTCTCAATCCCAAGGTAAACTGCATTTTCGTGAATAATGCACAGATCTTGGCTCACCAATTGTTACCAACTGCGCCATTCGGGTGGGGGGAGACAATTATATGGGCTATCATACCTGTACCTTCCTCACAGTTTGCTGGGAATCTGAAACTGCACCCAAAAGTATAATCAATTAATAAAAATGTTTTCAGCGAGTGGCCCGGGCCGTGGAGGGGCTCTGGTGGCGTCTTCCACCGGCCCATGGCAGGGCTGGTTTCCCTGCTGACTCATGTTCCAGTGACTCCTGAATCACATCTCTGGAGCGTTTCTGCATTAGCAACTGGCGAGGCCCGTCACCCACATCCTGCTTACTACATTTTCCTCCCTTCTAAATTCAGGACCTGACATTTATTCTCCTGAATTTGGTCTTTTTCGATTGTCAATGATATTTCCAGCCTGTGGTGCCCGGGGTTCCGTCTCCCGACAGCTGTACCCCACCCAGCTCTGTGCAAGCTTCTATAAAAGGAAACTTCCTTCAGAGCCCACAGAAAAGAAGGAAACCCGAAGAGAGGGCAAAAGGAAGTCGTGTCAACGAACCCCTTTTCTGAAACGGAGCTGCGACCACTGACCTGCTCCCTGCTTCAGCAGCTCAGCTGCAGAATTGGCCGCTGTCTGCGGGGCGTTCTCTGCTATTTCCTCCATCGGATCTGCAGGAAGGGGTAAGAAAATACAGTAACGAGTGCTCTTCCTAACAGAGAGCCCAGCCCGTGTGACAGAGTCAACTGGATGACACAATTCCCAGAAGGTGACAGGCAACGATGGTTTCACAGACTTGAGAGTTTTTCTCCCGGACCAGAATCAATCCAGCCCATAGATATAATGTCACATTCTAAACAAAGTTAGAGATGACATGTCCTGACAATATTTTTCTGAATTAAATGTTAAAAGCCAGCTGGGAGTAGTGGCCCAGGCCCATAGTCCCAGTACTGGGTAGGCTGAAACAGGAGAATAGCAAGTTCGAGGCCAGCGTCATCAACTTAGCAAGAACCTCAAGAACTTGGTGAGACCCTGTTTCAATAATAATGATAAACACGATATATTATTTTATATATTATATATAATTATAATATTTATAGTATACTATATAATCATAACAACTTTATGTGGTAATATTAATAATTATTATAATATTGATATTAATATTAATGTAGGCATATAATATACTATAATTATTATTATAATAATGGGCTGATAGGTACAATGTCCCTGGGTTAAATCTCTAGTACCAAAATAAATAAATAAATAAATACTAAATCATAATCCCTGTTCATGGCAAGCTGAGATAGGAGGATTCCAGGTTCAAGGCCAGCCTCATCAACTTAACAAGACCCTCAGCAATTTAGGGAGACCTTGTTTCAAAATAAAAAGGGCTAGGGGGTGTGGTTTGGAGAAAGAATGTCCCTGTGTCTAATTCTAAGTACCAATAAAAAAAAAAGAAGAAGCAAAGCCACATTTACCTGTTTTTTAATTAGAGCATCCTTAGGGAAAATCATGTATGTGAAATTGGCACCGCTGAGGAAAGCTGGGACATATGACTAAACCTTTCCTGATATTCTATATCTGTTATTTTGCAAAAAAAAAAAAAAAGTTCCTTCATGTGAATTTCTTTTAATTTTTAATTTTTGTTCCATGGAAATATTTCATCAAATGCATGATGTACAGATATCTGGGGGCTCCAGCTGCCATGGGGCCTCCTCTTTCTCCTTGACTTGGGTGAACTTGGGCCTTCTCTTGGGATTACCCACAGAATTCATGTCATAGAAGAATCCTAGTCTGAGTTTTCTCTGTAGAACTTTACCAATCCCCAAAAGCAGTGAGTCTGGACCGCTCCAGGCAACCCCACACAGCCAGGCTAGCACTGTACCCGACCCTCACCCAAACTCCTACCTCTCTCTGGGATGAGCAGCTTGCAGGGCAAGGCCAGGGGCGTGATGGAATGCTGACACACCAGAGCCGTCAAGCTGCCTGCGGGGAGGACAGACCAAACAGACATCAGTGAGCGCTCCAGCTGGAGCGAAACCTCCGCGAAGGCTGAGCCCGCTCAACGTTTGCAGCCAACGGGGTGCCTTTAATGAAGGCTTGGTTCAAAACTACAAAGAAGGGACATAGTCATTGAGTCAGCCAGGGTAAGTAAAGAGAAGGGCAGCGCATTCCTAGCATAGGTGCGTCATTAGAATGAACCACATCACTTGCTGGTTCTGAACCGAGGAGGGCAAGAAAAAGATCACTAACTCTGGCTTTTACCACTCGCCATTTTGCAGACCATCCCCAGGGCCAGCTGAGGGGCAGGCCCCGAGTCACGCAGCCTGTCCAGGAATCCTGCCCATCAGCAGGGGCCTTCAATTTACAGGGAAGGAAAGATGTTCTGCGGAAGCCCTGGGCTCCTCCTCCTGTCCGTGGGATGGAGTCCCACCTCACCTCACGAGGACTCAACTGTCTGTCAACCAGGATGGTGCCTTGTAGACATCTGCCATTTTTTTAGTTTGGGGTATTGTGCTTCTATTTGTTTGGCGTTGGCAATGCTTATAAGAATTATTGGCATATCTCGTTTATCTTAAAGAATATTTCAGATGAAAGACTCAGAGCAGGGGATAGAAATCTAAGCAAAACACCACAAAGAGGACGGTCTCAAGTCTCGGGTGAGCTGGCAGAGGGAATCCAGGCCTCCTGCAGCCAGGACAGAGAAAGAAAGCTCAAGGAACTCACCGAAATAGGGTTCATTGGAGCACCCTTTCAACCGCACTCCCTTCGGGGTACACTCGATCAAAAAATGTCGGACGAGTTCATTGGACAAATCTCCAACTGAAGCAGAAATAAGAATGAAGAATTGTGAAGAAAGGGAACATGGTTAGATTTGAGAGAAAGGAGACATGAAAGGGAGGAGCTACACCCGAGAAGGCTCCTTCTAACCAAAAGTGCAGCTAGGAAGGGAAGCTGGGTGGACAGCGAGACCCGGGCAGTGTTGGGAGAGGGGCCCTCAAAGACTGTGTGAGAATTCCAGGCCACAGACAGACCACCAAATCCCTCAGGAATCCAAAGGACTAATGGTTCCCAGCATCTCAGATACAGAAAACCTGACCCATAGGAGCTCCCAAATCATGTACAAATGGTGACAAATGCTAAGGACAGTTATCAGTGTTTGGCAGGGCAGTAAAGCTTCAGAATGGGCAGTGATCATAGTCCACAGAAGGCTGCGTTGGATCAAACAGGAAAAGAACACGGGGCCATTCGGCCATGGAAGGGCAATACTGCATGACTTCCAGACCAGCCGGGACACTGGGCTAGGGTCTGGATGCCACCGTGGGAGGCAGTCAGTGGAGATGCTCCTGCTTAAATGGCGGTACCTGTCTACTGCAGGGCAGCCAGATGTGGTGGTGATGCTGGCTCTTTACTAGCTTGGTTAACTCTTCTCTCAAATCTACCCTTGGCCTGTGAACCCCAAATGCCAAGTCCAGCACAGAGGCACACGCCTATAATCCCAGTACTTGGGAGGCTGAGACAGGACGACTGCAGGTTTGAAGACAGCCTCAGTCACTTACAAGATTCTCAGCAACCTAGTGAGACTCTGTTTCAAAATAAAAAAAAATACAAAGGGTGGGGGGCATAGCTTGGGAGGTACAATGCCCCTAGGCTCAATCCCTAGAACCACAAATAAATAAATAAAGCCGCAGACACACTCCATCTTCCAGGTGAACAGATGGGTTCTAGGCACTTACCTTTCTTGTTCATCTGCAGGACAGAAGGCGGGGGCGTGGCCACCTTCATGGCCAGCCCGTAGGCCCCTCGGAAGGAGTGACTGTCGCGCACGATGAATGACCCAGGCTCTTTGTCCTTCAGCATGGCGATGGCTAGAAGGAGGGAACAGGAAGGCGTAAATGACCTCAGGGGGACAAAGCAGGGCTAGTCGTGAGCTTGGGGTGGCTCCTGGTCCATCCCTCTAAACCTCACGTTGAGATGCGATCCCCTGGGCGACGAGTGGATAAACTCAGTCTCTCAGAAGCATTAATTCCTGGGGGACTGGGTTAGTTTTCTTGAGAAAGGGTTATTACAAAGCAAGGTTGCTCATCCTGTCCCTCCTCCTCTGCGCATGCTCACTTCCCTCCTACTTTTCATTTTGATAGGAAGCAGCAAATAACTCCCACTACCATCACCCTCTCGGCCTCTACCAGCCTCCAGAACCGAGACTCAAACTTCTATTCTTTGTAAATCATCCAGTCTCCAGTGTTTTGTTATAGCAGCAGAAAACAGACTGACACAGTCCTCTTTTACAAACTGGATCAGAGAGGACCCAGCCAGGGTCCCCACCTCGACTGAAGAAGCAACATGGGCTCAGAGAATCTCTACCCTGTGCCCAGGCAGCTGATCAGGGAAAAGACAGAGAGAAAGACAGACAGAAGGACACTGGAGCCCTCAGCGTGCATCCGCCACTGGGCCTAGAGCCACCCGCTGCCAGGGCAGGATGAGAGGAAAGGCCTCTAGACCCATAACATTTCATCACTTTGGGGGCAGAACACATTTTGGTTTTTCAAATCAGGGAGAACAGTCCTTTACAGTAGCGTTTCTTTTCAGTTGTGCTGTGCCTGACCAGGGCTTGTTTTTATTACTGAAGTCTTGATTTTGCTGCTTGGTGGTCAGAGGGTGTCACGGCCTGTGGGATTTAAATTCCCACTGAATGTTGACTCTTGTAATACTAACATGTGACAAATTATACTCCAAAGAAGTTATTCTGCTTGTTTTGTTGGGGTTTTTTTGTATCTCCCTGAAATGTCATTCATTGTAGCTTTTCTGGAAAAGTACACCCCAAAGTTAAATGGAAGAGTTCAGCTGAAAAAATCCCCACTTAGAGCCAAGCATGGTAGTACACACTTGTAATCCCATCATTTGGGAGGTATACAGGAGGATTGAGGTTCGCGGCCAGCATCAGCTACTTATAGTGAGGTCCTCTGCAACTTAGTGAGACCGTGTTTCAAAATAAAGAATAAAAATAGGGCTGGGGTGTAGCTCAGAGGTAGAATGTCCCTGGGTTCCATCCCTAGTATTGAAAAAAAAAAAATCCCCACCTAAGATGCGCCTTTGCTGTTTGGAGATGAGATCCACCAAGCAAACCATTTTAAACGTGTGATGGAGGCCAGGCAGCTGATGTCGCTGTGGCTGAGATGTTGAATGTCCTCCTTGGTTCCCAGAGTAAGGCTCAGTTGCAAGGGTATTAATACTGGGAGGTAATAGAAATTTTGAAAAATGGAGCCTGAGGAGGTTTCTAGGTTATTGGAAGGGGGTTCCTTGGAGACCATGGGATCCAGGTCTCTTCCTTGCATTTTCTTGTTGGCTTGTGGTGTAAATGGTTTCGTAAGGAAATACTCCAACCATAATGCACCACCCTTGCAAGAGGCCCAAAGCAATGAGACAACCTGACCTCGGACAGGAACCTCAAGACTATGGGCCGACACAAACCTTTTTTCTTTATAAGCTAATTGCCTCGGTATTTTGTGAGAGTGACAGAAAGCTGACTGATACAGATGGGAGTGGAGACCACCACTTATCACGTATCTGCCAGGTGCCAACGATGGTGAAAACTCCCACTTGATATCTCTCAACAACCCTATGAGGCAGCTGCTCTCTACTCTGCCAAGGAGTTGAGTGATGTGTTCCAACTCTAGACTGTCTGCTTCCGAAGTGCTCTGCCACTGTAACACTGCACAGTGAGAAATGGGGTGGCCCGGGCCAGCACATCATTGTGGTCCAGAGGGCGGTGCCAGCAAAACAAGAGGGTCTGCTCAGAGGTCTACTGAACACGGAGCTGGTAAAGCACCTCTCAGCCCAGCTAGGCTAGTGTCAAGGTGGCAGGGCCACAACCATCCGACGGGGCTGCTGGCAGCAAGAGCACAGCCTCCGGGTGTGTGGAGGCCCCAGGCTGGTTGAGCAACTTCTCCCAAGGACCAATTTAGGAAGTAGAAATCTTCCCAGACCCAGGGCTCCCTCCACACACACATACTTCCATTTAAGAATGTCAATAGCTTCATTGAGCTCATGGGAAGAGATTCACATTCTTACAATTTCGATTAGCTCCGTAATCGGGTGGCAGAATCTCAATGACAAAGTTGTCCAGTGCCATTTCTTTCAGTGATTCAATAATTCATTTCTGGACATTTCTGAGACATGATCCTAAGGAGGGAACACGAGGATTTTTTTCTTCTGAAGTTGAGAAAAACAGGCTCCGAGTAGCCACATGGGCTTCGTGCCAGCTCTGGGAAGCTTGTGACTCCTCACCGATTCCCTTTCCCAGTTCAGCACCCACCAAGTGGCGCCTGGAATTTGTTTCCTAGGGATCCCGACCCTCATTTCCCAGTCGCTGCAGGCATGGCCTTCTCCCTCTACAGTGATCCGCTGAGAAATACCAGGCGCCCTGAGCTCTGCCTGCTGACCAAATCTGATTTCCAGAGGAGTGAGAATAGCATGTCCTTGAAAGCAGAGAGCAGCGGTACCGGACTGTGGGGACCTGTGAGTTCTGCTAAAATAACACCTGTCACTCCAGGGGCTTCCTCCTCACATTTCCTATTTTAAATGTTCCCCAGAGTGCATATGTTGAAGGCTTGGTGCCTGGCCTGTGGCACTGTTGGAGGTGGTGGGATCTTTAAGAGGTGGAGACTTATCGGGAGGAAGTTAGATCATTGGGTTCGCACGCTTGAAGGGGATACTGGAAACCTCTTTCCCTTCCTCACTTCATTTCTGCTTCCTACTACTTGCTTTCACTGTGAGATACAGTCCCAGGCCCCAAAGCAATGGAGACAGACAAACGTGAACTGAAACCGTGAAGCCATGAGCCAAAGCAGACCACTCCTCCTTCCTAGTTGTATACCTTGGGCTTTTTGTCCACACAATTAAAGGCTGGCCACCACTCACCCCCACGAGGAGGGCTGGCTGCTAGAAACAGCTCACTGCCTCCAACCGGGACAGCTATTCAATTCTGGTAAAAAGTGACTCATAACTTAGTTGCTTAAATATATTAATGACTTCATGATAAATATGTCGTAAGATGGAAAAGCTAGCCCTGACTTCATCATCACACATAATATATATATATATATATATATAATATACACACACACACATTTGGCGAATCATCACACAGTACTCCAAACATATAATTGTATGTGTGCCAATTTTAAAAAGAAAAAATAAAGAGGAAGAAATTTAAAATTTTTTTATGATTCCAAACTTTTAAAAACAGCCTTGAAGCTGGACCACACAGAAGGATGCTGATTGGTTTGCCTGTGAGGCAGCTGGTTAAGGTCCTTTCTCAGAGGCAAGTAGCAAACACAGTGTGGCCTGCTCTAACCCAGCCCACGCCACGGTCCTGGTCCTTCGATGTCCCAGGCGGTGGATTAAGCCAACATTCCAGGGTGCCCTGCCCTGGCCCACATACCTTGCTCTCTGGAAATATCCGCCTTGTACCAGAACTTGGAAGTGTCTTGAACAAATTTGACAATCACAAGCTTATCGCTTGGACTATCTATAAAGAAAAAAATTTTAAAACATTGTGAAGAACTTTTTTTTTTTTTTTTTGCACCTGCTCCCTGTGGTAACTCTAAGTCTGTATCTCCTGCCTGGGGTCAAAGGAGGATGAGCTTGCTCTCAGGGGAAGGAACACTCCATCTGAAATGACCAAGTTGCAGGAGATAGGGACTATTCCACAAGACAGAAAAGAGACGATATAATACTTTGGGACTTTGCAGTCTGTGCTCAAAATGTTTAGGAAGTTAGGATGCAGAAAGTAAGGCTGACGTTGAATAATCAGCATCTTATTGCTTCTATAGACTGGAAAGCTTTCATTTGATTCAATTTATTTAATTAAATTCAATTATATTTTGGATGAATTCATTTAATTGGAAAAAAAGAAAGTAATTTTCACAGTGTGGTGTTATGAGTATAAAGATAAGATGTGCCGGTCAGCATTTGATACTACTGGGATGGATGGGAGACAGACAGACACAGAAGCCGTGGAGGATTACTGGGGAGCACCGTGTCTGCATCTGGCTCCTGGCTGCCAAGGTGGGAGGGACCCTCAACAGCTCTGGACTTCTGCAGGGTGCTTGGCACCTGAGATGCACACTCAGGTCAGCTTAAATGGTGAATCCCACACTTCCTTTGCTGGGCCCATAGCCATATGTAATCACATACCTGGCAAAGGTGAGGCTCCTTCCAAAGGCTTGGAAAAGTCTGGAAGGACGTTGGGGAAGGGGATGCTGATAGTGCTCCCGCTGTGGGGACTGGAGAAGCCACTGGAGGAGGGAGAGACTGAGCCCAAGGACCGATCCCCCTCAGAGGCCCGCTTCTTCTCAGGGAGGGGCGGCTGCCCAGGGAGGGTCACTGCTTGGCCCTGCAGACCAGGACTGTGGTGGCCGCTATGTCCAGGTGTCGCCGTGAGAAAGCTGTGGGGCAGAAAGCCATTGTCGGCAGCCCCCGTGGCTGTCAGCGAGATGCCAGAGGCTGGTGATGCCCCATGTGAGTTGGCCAACAAGGCCCCTGGGTCCTCGCCGGGTGGAAGGCCACTTCCCACCACGGCAGTGCTGAAGCCGGGGAAGGCCTGGCTGCTTGGGGGGACCAGAGCGTCTGGTGGCTCCCCCAGGCACAGCTCATGGGTGTGGAAAGAAGCCTGGAGCTCCGAGGATGGGAAGCAGGACAGTCCTTGGGGGTCCTGGCCAGGGCTGGAGAACTCGCTGGTGCCAAGGGGACTTCCAGAGGGCCGGCTGCTCCCCAGCAGAGACAGGGTGGCTTTGGGGCTGCTCTCTACCCACTGGCGTTCAGCAGAAGACAGGCTGTGCAAAAGACAGGGCGGCCACCAGAGAACATAAGTTACACTGAGACACCTGGAAATCACCAGACATGGGGAAGGCAGGCTGCGGGAAATTGGGTGCTCGGGCTCACTGGGCAGCCCAGATAGTATGGGAGTCCTCCTCAATATCTGTTTCAGTTACCCAGGGCCAACCTTGGTCTGAAAATATCAAATGGAAAGTCCCAGAAGTAAACAATGGATACGTTTTATGAGTGCCGTTCAAAGTAGTATGAAGAAATCTTAAGTGGTCTGGCTGCATCTCCCATGGGATGTGAACCATCCCTCTGTGCAATGTTTCTGCCCGGTATATGCTACCTGCACACCAGGCACTCACTGGCTTGCATGATTACAGGATCCACTGACGTAGCATCGGAGTGCCTGTGTTCAAGTGACCCCGATTTGCTTATCATGGCTTCAAGAGGCAAGAGTTTGGCAATTCAGACATGCCCAACAGAAGCCTTATAAGGGCCACTGTTAAACCAAAGGATGAAAATTTATCATGGGTATATATGCATAGAAAAAATCCATAGTATATATAGATTGGTCTCATCCATGGTTTCAGGCCTCCACTGGGAATGTATTTCCTATAAATAATGGAGGGAACACGTGTATTGAATATTACCACACATTTAGGAACATAGAAAGACAGCTAAGACCACAAGGTACTTCACATACACTTATTTAAATTAGCAAACATCAGGTACAAATGGTCCACAGGTGGAGACGAGGCTTTGGCGAGGACTCCCTTTATTTTTATTTTTATTTTTATTTTTATTTTTATTTATTTTTATTTTGCTGTACCAGGGATGAAACCCAGGGGCATTGTACCTCCTAGCTACAACCCCAGCTTTTTTTTTTTTTTAAGTCTTTTTATTTTTTTAAACAGGGTCTCACAGAGTTGCAAAGGGCCTAAGTAGCTGAGGCTATCCTCAAACTGTGATCCTCCCATCTCTGCCTCCCGAATTCTGGGATTACAAGCCTGCGCCACCACTCCCAGCCTGAAGCCCCTCTATTTTAAGGCAAAAAGAGATAACATAGAGCACAGTGCAGAGGAGGAATCAAGTGCACATACAATAAATGTAACTGAACTTGCTTCTACGTGGGGCCACAGGAACAGCCCTGCTCACGGCTCATCTTCAAGCCAGTGACTTTGTAAAGCAGTAAAGACCATTTCTGTCTGTTGCTTTCTTTCTGCCCTGGCAATCTCCCTACCAAATCTCCTGTATTTCCTGTGTGCTTCTCCATTTCTCTACACTCCAGCACATCAACCCCGTCTCCTGAGCAGCACTTCCATCCCCGTACCACACTGACCCCAGGCTTGGGCAGGGGTGCCTTCTTGAGCCCTGCTCCAGTCTCTACACCCCTCTCTACCCCTTAGCTCAGCACTGTCGGCTATCAAGAGAGCTCCTGCAAGTTTAGAAACAAAAATCACATGATCATTTCAATAGATGCTGAAAAAGCATTCGATAAAATCCAACATCCATTTATGCTAAAAGCACTGCAGAGAATCGGAATAGAAGAAACATACCTCAACATCATAAAGGCATTCTACAATAGGCCCACATCCAACATCATATTAAATGGGGGAAAATAAAGAACTCCCCCCCAAAACAGGAACAATACAAGGATGTCCGTTATCACCACTTCTTTTTGATATAGTACTTGAGACTCTAGTCAGAGCAATAAGGCAAGAAAAGGAAATCCAAGGATACAAATAGGAAAGAAAAACTTTCACTATTTGCAGATGACATGATACTCTACTTAGAAGATCCAACAAACTCACCCAAAAGGATTATAGAACTGATCATCAAATAGAGGCCCATCTTCTTACCTCTCTCTCCTCTGGCCGGGGCCGTTGCTTGAAATTGTGCAGGAAGAAGCAAAAGCCTGCTGGAAGCTAGGTGTGGAAGGCGTGTCAGCCCGAAGCATCGGGGGTTTGGGTCCAATGGGGCTCTCTGACATCACCACGGTGTGGCTGAGAACCTCAGGGCAGCCTCGTAGTTCTGCATCAGGGAAACAGAAAGTGGGAGAGGCTTAATGATGCCATCCGAGGGCTCACACCCTCACCCATCTTGCCGGTTCTCTAAGGAAAGGTGCTGGTTTCTCGGTTGTCCAAGGCTACAGCGAGCTGCGATGCCCCCGCTGGGCTGAAGGAGGTGGCTCTGCACCGCTCTGTGCAGGTTCCCTGGTGGCTGGTCTTCCCCATACGCATGGTCCACCAGGCTGGCTACCCCAGCTGCTGGAGTCGCCAACCCTGCGGCCACATGCGTGGAACACAGGGGCCAGCGCCCAGCTGATCCTCCCAGGCTCGACTCCCAACGGTGACCCCCAACGGTAACCGACAGGTTCAGCCCTTCCTGTCCGTGGCTCAGCCATCCTCACTTCAGAGACGGAGAGCTTTTCTTTGAAAACCAGAAGGCAACTTCCCCACAGAAAAACCCACTTCTCTCCCGTAATTGGCCCCACAGCCCTGGCGTCCTTGACCTTCCTGTGTTCTGCCCTGTTGGGTGAGTGACTTGGCTCCTGCCTGGTCAATGACTATGAGGGTGTAAACCTGAGCCATAATCACACTATGTGTGTGTGTGTGTGTGTGTGTGTGTGTGTGTGTGTGTGTGAGAGAGAGAGAGAGAGAGAGAGAGAGAGAGAGAGAGAGAGAGAGAAGAAGAAGAAGAAGAAGAAGAAGAAGAAGAAGAAGAAGAAGAGGAGGAGGAGGAGGAGGAGGAGGAGGAGGAGGAGGAGGAGGAGGAGGAGGGAGGAGGGAGGAGGGAGGAAGGAAAAAGGAGAGGAGAGATGGGGGTTCAGGCCTCCCAATGCAGCCAGGATTGGGAGGGCAGAGATGGCAAGAAAAAAAGGGGGCTTGTAGCAAACTTTCCTGAGTCCTGAGCTGTAGAGATCAGGGCCACAGCCTAGTAGCCAAGACAAAGGTGGCTGCTGAGAATTTAAGAATTTAAGAGGATAAGCCAGGGCTTTGGCAGTCTCTTGGTGGGTGCCAAGTAACAAAAATTAGGAGCGGGAGATACACCTAGGAAGAGCGGCTCTTGCAATAACTGGGTGGGGGGAGACATACCTGAAAGACTGTAACCTAAGAACATGAGTATCGCAGACGGGTCAGCCTGGTGAAGAATTACGTCACTCTCTGGAGAATACCACGCCCTCCCCGCCAACCCCCTCCATCTTCCTGTGATTTTTGACACAATAGCAAATCTTGAATAAAAAAGTCACTTGACAAGTGAAAACCAAGATCACAAGGGAAGAAAGAACAACAACAAAGACACACACACTATTGTGGCTGATGCAAAAATCGGAGTTAAGGGACACCAAATGTAAAACAACTACCCGTTCAAGAACACAGAGGACACAGCAATGCCCACGTCTCCAGAGAACTGAAGTCCTCAAGAAGAATTAAATGGACACCTTAGAATTTAAAAACAAAATGAATGAAATGAGTGTGTAGTCAATGGTGTGTGTGTGTGTGTGTGTGTGTGTGCGCGTGCGCGCACGTTGAGTGTGTTTGTGTGATACATATACACTGGGGAATGAACCCAGGGGAAGTCTACCTCCAAGACACATCCCAGAACTATCTTATTTTTTAGTTTGAAATGGAGTCTCACTCAGTTGCTGAGGGACTCACTAAGCTGCTGAGGCTGGCATCAAACATCTGATTTCCTGTCTTACTCTCCCCAGTGCTGGGCAGGCCTGTGCCACCCACCTGGCTCGGTCAATGGTTTTATCAGTGGACTAGACACCCTACAGGAAATGACCAGTGGACAGGGGAAAAGGTAGGAAAATCCAGACAGCAAGCACCCCAGGGGAAGAAAAGGAAACGCAGAAGAAAGCACAGAGACCCAGGCCACATGGTTAGAAATGGGAGCCCAGGACAAAGTAGAGCCCACGGAGGGACGAGACACTGAATGAAAGAGAAGGAACATTAGGAAAGGTGTTTACTGAGAATATACACAAAGTATATCAAATCACAAGTTAAAAAAAAAACCAAGAAAAATCCATGACACCTATGCAAGAAAAGTTCAAAGAAAACTGCACAGAAGCATTTAATAAGACTTCTGAAAAATCAAAGACAAAAATCTTCAATACAATGTTTTGTCCATTTTGGAGACAAAGAAGAAACACCAATTTTAGTGTTTTTTTTTCAATACTTGATAAATATCTCATTTTATGAAAACAGACCATGAATGTTTTCTTTGTATAAACTCAGTGAGATCCTCGGGAGTGCGCAGCCTCCCACATTCAAAAATAAATACCCCACCATCACCCCAGGGCCAGGGCTGGGCTGCAGTCAGGATAGGACCATGTCTCTTGCTAGGATTATCTGTGAATTCCTGGGGCAGATGCAGCTGTCTTACAACTGTGTGACTGCCCTGTCCTAGTGCGAACCACCGTAAATATCATAAAATAAATGTTCCATACATTAACTGCCTAACCGGATGGTATCCCCAGCCCATCCTGCAATTCTTTAGATTGAAGCTGATTTAGGAGAACGGAGATGTGTAACATTGCGAACCACCCCTTCATACCCTCATTTCTCTTCCTGATGGTAACTTAACTTCATTCAAGTCTGCCTGTATTTCTTCTTCATTGAAGATATGTTTGCTGAGTATCCCTGTCTACAGGAGATACATGGCAGGGCAGGAGAGAGAAACCCAAAAAAGCAATCGAGCAACCTCAGGTCCTGCCCTCCCAACCATTCACCAGGAACAAGACAGGCACTTCAGGAGCAGCCTGTGGGTTCCAGAGAGATCAGCATGGAGGCCTGCTTGTGAAAGCCTCACAGGCTTTCTGGGGGAAGTGACATTTGACAAGACAGAAAGGACGGGCAGAGTTCTGACAGCCCAAACTGGTGCCACAGCCTAAAAGATCTGTAGCCTAAGGGCAGCTCGTGGCACAGGAGCCCACGCACCTGCACTCTGTGCTCTGAACTGGCACCTGCAGGAACTCCAGGGCATGCATGCCATGAATAAACGCATGTGTGAATAATGGGTGGATGGATAAATGAATGGATGGACGAATGGATGGATGGATGGACGGATGGACGGATGGATGGATGGACAGATGAGCACAGGCTTAGAGGCAGAGGCAAAAATGCAGAAATAATGTGGAATTCCTATGCCAGGGCCTGGCTCAGGTGTGGGTAGAAGGAGGTGTAGGAATTGATCCAGTCCCCAGAATTCTCATCCCAAGGAACAGCATAGAACTTTGGGATGAGAAAAGCTGTTTATCAATGAAGTTTATGTGTCTGCCTCAGGATCACACCTGAGGGCGTAGAATAAGCACAGTCCTCGGCACCACTCCCAGGACCACCCTTGGGCTTCCCCTCACGTTGACCTCAGAGATACCCACGCGGCACAGCTCAGGCCAAGACCCAGAAGTCCCAAGCCCATTCCCGTGGCGCCAGAGACTTTCACCAAATGGGGAGAGGCGGGAAGAAAATAAAGTCCTACTTTGTCCCTGTTGTGGCAGTGTTTGTCCCAGAACATAGCAAGCTCAGCGCTTCCGTGAACACAGCTTTGTTTATCCTCCTCCTGGCCCCAGCCAGCGCCAGTGGCTGACCAGTTCCCTTTCGGCATATGGTCCCTGGCCGGGCCACAGGACTCAAGTTGTCCAAGCCCCAAAAGCCATGTTGTGCCAGCCTGCAGAAGGGGAGACCTGGGCATCCTGTACCTTTTGCAGACCCCAGCCCCCGCCTGTGCTCATCAACACAGCCCCCTGCGCTGCCCCACACCACAGCAATCAGCCCCCAACCACAGGTAAGTGGGGCGTGGCCATCGCTCGGGGCAGCAGAGTTACTACCAAATTCAGTGACTGCGTTTGCAGTCTGCAAAGGGGACGTTGGTGGCCTTTTCACTTCACGCGGTGCTTGCATCCTGCAGAAACATATATTTCTGCTGTCTTTGGCTGCAGCCTCTGTTCACTGGTGAGGAGGCACTAACCTAGAAGTACCCTGGAAAATTCCCCCCGACCACAGATAAAAGCCCCATTTAAATAAGACAGACTACAGCCCTTTCTACAGGACTAAATTCATTTGTAGAAATTCACTCATCAGAAGAGCAGACAGAATTGTTAGCAGTACGTGTGCGCGCACGCGCGCACGGAACTTGAGATGGAACCCAGGGCTTTGTACACGACAGACAAGCTCCGCCACCGAGCTCCACCCCCAGCCCTGTTGATGTGGCGGCTGTTTGGTGCATGTGGGGTTCTGGGTTTAACTGCAGAAGGAACCTTAAAAGTGAGGTAGGTGTGCACACTGAGCTCCTTGTCCACTGGGCGCCAGGACTCAGTTTCCCCAACTCTGCTCTTAACTGCAAGCTCCTTCCAACTGCTCCTTCCTAGGACCACAGGCTCGTCCATAAGATGCTTTTGCCAAAGCGTGGGAGGGCCAGGCAGAAACACGGAAAGCCATTGAGACGCGCTCACGCACAGTTAGGGCCCCGCTTCCCAACAGGATTGTCGCAGGCCCCTCACAGATGTCTCTTTTAGCTCGAGAGCCTCCTCAGACACAGCCCCCTTCCTGTTCTTAATTCTCACATTTTCCCTCTGCGGCTCCAACCCGGAGGCAAAGGCTTTACGCTGTCCGCATTTGGAAGCCCAGCCTCATCTAGCTTTCTGGTTTTTGCCCCCTGCTAGCCGGTATCTGCTGGGGTGAGTACCCGCGGAGGCCATCGCGGCCTGGAGCCCTCCCAGGCAGGACCGGAACTCGGGGGCACGTGCCTGGCCTCCTGGGGCCTCCGGAATGCCTGTCCTGGTGTCCTCTCGACTTCCACTTCCTCTACCCAGAGGAGGTGAGAGGGGGTCACTGGCTGTTTTCCAGAGGGTCTATTTTTATGCTTTCTTTCAAGCAACTGAAGCAGGGTTCCGTGGGAAGCTGAAAGCCACTTGTTCTTCATTGGCCCCGATTGACGGGCTCCTATGTTAAAAGGAAGAGGAGAAAACCAGAGCGACAGACGGGGCCTGGCCCTTTTCTGCCCTCCTGAAGCCTGGCCCCAGCCCTCAGCCTGAGTGGGGAGGAAACTGCCAGGCCATTAAACTTATAAGGACCAGCACCCCGGGGCCTGGGGTCCCCTGCCTCCCTCAGAGGAACTGAGACTTGTCAAACAAAGTGCAGGGCTCACAGATGACTACCTGCCTTCTTAATTTGATAGAAATGCTTGTTTACAAAGGAAGAGAAGTTACCCACCTATTTACTAATTAGTTGATATAAGAAATTGCCTTGAAATGTTTCAGATAATCTTTAATGAAAACTAAAATGAATTTAGCTGGGGTCAATATAATAGTCTCCTCCTATTCAAGTAAAGAAACTTGAGTTTTATTTTACTACCTAAAATGTCAGTGTCAATCTCTGGTCTATAAATACACAAGCATAGTCATGGTAAACTTTTAAGAAGTAAGCCTGTCTATCTATCTATCTGCCTATTTATCATCATCTATCAGTTTATCATTCATATTTACCTGCTCATGTTTTATAACCTTTCATCACACAGTTATCTCTATCCTCTATTTATATCTATAGGACTATCTTCTAGCTCTCCTTATATTCTACTTTCATCTCTATCTACCTCTCTTTCAATCTATGTTCATATTTATCAGCCATCTATCACCCATCACGCATTTATCACCTATCAATCTACTTATGTATAATCGATCTATCCATCTAACATGCATCCATTTACTGTATCGTTTATAAATATGAATGTATCATCTATCCATTTATCTACATGTCTCTACATGTCTGTGTGTAATCTTTTATATATCTATCATCTATACATTATCTATTATCTACCTGTCAATTATCTATCATGTTTATCAGTTGTCTATGATCCACCCATCTGTCCTCTATCTATCTATCCATCCATCCATCCATCCATCTATCCATCTATCATTTATCTTTTCTCTTCTAGACATACCCAGGATTTTATGCAGTTAAATAGGAAGTCTCCTCTTGAGAGAGTCATGACAAATGAAACATCAGCACATCTCCATCTTTTTCTTTCCCTGCACATCTCAAAGTGGAGCGGGGCAGCTGGGGAATCTCTGGTCTCAGAGTCCTGATTTAGCTCCTCCACACAAGCCATGGGGTGCTAGGCACACCCTCAACGATCACCAACTCCCATCAACTGGGATCAGATTAGATGATTTCTAGAATCTATTTAGCTCAGCTTCTTAAAATTCAGTTTTGAGAAAGCAAAACTTTGTAGGGTAGGTTTGCCAGCCGTGATGTTTCTAAACAGGCTTCCTAGCGCATAATTCTTCTGTTATTTGCCTATGAATAACAGCCATTTCACCAATTTTCTTGAAAGCAAGAGAGAAATGGGCAGGCAGCCAGCTGTAATGAGGATTAATTAGCAAAAACTTCAACAACTGAAAAAAAAAAAGGAGTGAATTTTTTTTTTAAATGAGAAAACATCCTGGATTTCCAGCCCTACTGACACTCCATACACAGAAACACAGGAATGGCCTCCTAGTGGATATACACGCACTTGCTTATGAAGAGTCTTTTCTCTTTCCTCCTGATGTCAACATCACGTGACAAACTGGCTCCATCTCTCCTCTACAAGCTAGCAAGATCTCATCCCCCCAAGGGGGCCAGGGACTCCCAGCCATCTCTGTAGTCGGAATTCCCATCTGCCAACAGCAAGGTCACCTTTCTGTGACATTCACATCCCAACTGGAATTACCCTCTTCAAAAAGATTCATGCCACAGCCTTCCTTTTAACCAGTAACACAAGAAGAACCAGGAAACGCAAGTAAAATTCTTCATCACAATCAGGGTCCTGTTTTCTCTTGCTCTTTGACGGTGTCCTTTTTATTTTCAGAGGTTTTGATCTGAACAAAAAAACTGGAAGGAAAACACATTCCCCCATTCACGCAGTGTGGTGTGGGGAATTCTAATGTGGAACAGTGAAAGCAGCTCTTGCCTTCACAGTGTGGGTTTCCAAAGCAGTTTTTGCATGCAGGGTGCAGAAAGAGGCCAGTTCCTTCAAGGGACTAGCGAGGCCCCTTAGCAACTTAAAAGACAGGGACATCATTAAAAACTGTGCAGTGCAACGAGTTCTCAGGAAAGCAAAGGCTTCTTTTCCTCTAGACTTTAAAGAAAGATGACTTTGGATAGGCTACCTGGACCCGAGGATGCAGCCAACCCAGAGCCGGGAAACAAGGGGCCAGGGAGTGGAAGAAAATGCAGAGGGAGACCACTTGTCTGAGGACAGAGTGGCCCACCAAACCCAACCTGGGGCCAGAGCCACCCACGATGCTCAGTGCTCAGCTACACCTCCATTATTAATATTTATTTATTTATCTTTGCAGTACTGGGGATTGAACCCAGGGGCGTTCTACCTCCAAGCTGCACCCCAGCCGTATGTTTTCATCTTCATTTGAAACAGAGCTCACTAAGTTGTGGAGGGTCTCATTAAGTAGCTGAGGCTGCCCACGAACCTGTGATCTTCCTGTCTCAGCTTCCCAAGTACTGGGATTACAAGTATCTGCCACCATGCCGGGTTCCATTATTAATATTCTTAAATGATAAAAAGACTTTTAACACAAAATTGACCATCTTCATTTTAAGTGCACTGTTCAGTAGCATTAAGCTCATCCATTTGATATTCAACTATCACTTCCAGACATCTCCAGAATGTTTTCTTCTTGCAAAACTAAAACTCTGACCTCACTAAACAAATCCCTCTTCCCTGTTCTTCCTAGCCTCTTGGAACCCCCATTCTACTTTCTGCCTTTACAAATCCTCCTCCTCTAGAGACCTCATGTAAGTGCAATTATACAGGATTTGTCCATTTACCACTGGCCTATTTAACTTAGTGTAATGTCCCCAAGGTTCATCTATATGGGGGCATGTGTCAGAATTCCCTTCCTTTCTTATTTACTTATTTACTTACTTATTTATTTATTTATTTATTTATTTATTTATTTATTTATTTATTTATTGGTACTGGGGATGGAATCCAGGGCCTTTCTACCTATGAGCTACATCCCCAGCCCTATTTATTATTCTTGATTTTGAAACAGGGTCTCACTGAGTTGCAAAGGACCTAAGTGAACCTTGATTCTCCTGTCTCTGCCTCCGGAATGCTGGGATAACAAGTGTGAGCCACCACGCCCGGCTCCCTTCCTTTTTAAAGATGAATACTATTCCGCTCTATGGACATCCCACATTCTGCCTAGCTATCATCTGTGTAGCTTCTGCCTTCTGACTACTGTGATGGGTTATTCTCTTCCTTATTTAGCCAGTTGGAGTTAAGAATGGTCACTAGCAACAGATAGTAACCTTAGCACCCCTGGGCCCAAGGGGTTTTCATGCAGAGAGAACAGAGGCAGACTCGCATAAATTAGCAGTGGTGGTCAGGCTAAAGAGAGGGTGAGCAGGGGGGCCTGGGAGGCCAAAAAGGGTATGGAGGGATGCTCTCAGGGAAGAGCCTTCCGCATATTGAGCAGAACAGCCCCCACACCAGGAGGAGAGCCTGCCTGATCCCCTCTGGGCACAGTGGCTGACCATGCAGAGACAGCGTCCCCATGGGGATGGCCCAGAGGACAGCATCTGAGCCTACTCAGGCGACCAGGCTGCACCAGCAGGTCCCGACGGTTCAGTCTCCTCTCCCCAGAGTGATTCCAGTTCCACAGCTGCATCTGTCCACCAGGCAGGAAATCTCAGCGCCTTCTGTCCTCAGGGAGAATTCCCACAGAGCCTGGCTTCCCTTCAGAAGCAGGACAGGCCACACATGCTGAACTCTGCCCCAGTTCTTCTGAGGCAAAGCTTATTCCAGCCTGGTGCCAGATGGCAGGTACCGAGCCTGGAGGCATCGGAGTCCAGCGCAAGCATTTGCTCCTGCAATGACTGCACATGGAAGTCTGAATCCTGCTCACACCCAGGATACAGGGAGGAACTTACCCGTGACCTCAGAAGTCTCTGGCCATGGCCGGGGGCCGTTTTCTATGGAATATTTCGCTGAATGTAATGCTTCCCAGTGGAAGTATCCTTAGTGGGCCTTCATCTCTCGCACCCCTGGACTACTTGTAGGATCCGTAGCCCATCCTTAAGGTACCTAGGACCATCAGAGGCTTAGAGAAGGTTTCCCATGAAGTTTTAGAAACTGGAAGACTGCAGCTTTCTAAAGCTGAGTCTCCGACCAGGCAATGCTGCCTTCAGCCGACACTTTTGACACTCTGAGCATCGGTGGATGTAGTATCATGACGTCCTTACTGGAGGGTTCACAGCGCCGCTCCAGTGAGGCATGGTTAACAGCCCACCCCCTGCTGATGAGCTGCAGCTGCGTTTTCACAGTGGAAGCAGAGATTCCAAGTTTTTCATGTTTTTCAGAACATTCTTAAGTTATCAATACATTACTAATAATTGCTATCTCTGGATACTTAATGGGCTGCATGACCCTCAGAACAACACACAAGGTTCACGCTATCATCTGTCTACACTTGCGAGAGGTCGAGGCTCAGGGCCCCTCCTCACCCACACTTGGAGCAGGATGTGAACACAGTTCTTGGGCTTCATCACCTTGATTATCTAACAAACCTTGCTCCTGTCTCTGACAGCACCGTGGGTCGGAATCCTCACAGTTCAGGTACATGGTGTTTCAGTCACCCCAGCCTGCTGTCACAAACACAAACAGACTGGCATTTAAGGTGCATTTCTTTCTCATGGTCCTTAAAGGGGAAGTCCAGGGGCACAGCATCCGCAGGGCTAGTTTCTCTGAAGCCTCCCTCCTGGGTTTGTGGACAGCTTTTTCTCCCCATACATGGTCCCCCTGCTGTGTGTCTCCTAATCTCCTCTTATAATCATGACACCTGTCTGGTCAGGCATGGCGGTGCGCATTTGTAATCCCAGCATTCGGAAGGCTGAGACAAGAGGATCACAGTTGGAGGACAGCCTCAGCTACTTAGTGAGGCCCTTTACAACTCAATGAGTGCCTATTTAGAAATAAAGAATAAAAAATAGGACTGGGGGTGTAGCTCAGAGGTAGAATGCCCCTGGGTTCCATCTCTAGCACCATAAATAAATAAATAAATAAATAAATAAATAAATAAATAAATAAATAAATAAGACACCTGTCTTACTGGATCAGGGCACACTCAAGGAACTCAATCACCCTAACCTAACCCTAAGCCTAACCATATCCAAATGTGGTCACTTCTTGAGTGTCACCTTAGGCCATCAACATGGGAATTCAGACCTCATGCAGGGAGTCTGATCGGGGAGGGGTGGCCTCTGCCAATGGCAGGTGAGGAGGGCCCACCCCAGGGTCATCAGAAGGATTCCCGGTACTGGGACATGAAGCTTGGGTACAGAGTGACCAGCCCCCAACAAGCCCTTTAAAGAAAGGTTGTGAGAAGTAAGAAGACATACTGGCGGGTGCCAAGAAGGAGTGCCAAAAAGGGATGCTGGCAAGATGCATGGTAGAACCTTGGGTCCCTGCGGAGACCACACGGGTGTCTTAAGTGTCCTTCCAGCTCTGGTGGACAGAGACAATTCCGAGCAGACCGAGAGAGAGCTCAGAAGGAGTGAGTCGTGCCAGAGCCTGTGTCCTGGGTGCTGTGGGCCGGGCAGGGGAGCCAGGGGACCTGTCTCGCAGCTCTTTTGCCTTTTGGAGCAGCTGGGAGCCCGGGCAGGTGTTGGAGCTCTCCCAATCGCAGCTGCCTTTGCTTTTGGGTTTCTCACGCAGGTTTCCAGTTCCTCCTCTTTCCAGCAGCAGGCTGCCGGAGCTGGCTGGCGGCAGGGTGTCCTTATGCTGGCCTTGGGGCTGGCCTTTCTTCCTGGTGGGCAGCGTCCAGTCAGCAGCCCTGCAGCCGCACCCTCTGCACCCGTGCACGCACGCGATGTCTCTGGCTTCCGCTGAGACCAGCCGCTGCTGTTCCGTCTGATGCACATGAAGATCCGGGCCACCAGCACTGCTGGTGTGCCACAGGCTGGGCTGGCATCTGATGAGGCTTCCAGAGAAGCACTGAGCATATATATGAAAATTGCTGCACGTGTAACAACAAGTGCTGTTCCAATTAATACGATAACTAGCAGACGCTGCAGCTTCTGCAGAGGCAGCTCGCTCTCCTCCAAGGCCGTTCTGGGACAGAGGATCACACTGGACACCCCTGGCAGCCCACCCCATGAATGACACACTTGTCTTATGGAACTGAATTCAAAAGATGACCACTGTGCTCTGAAGAGGAGAAGGAAGAGGCAGACTGGCCCAAAGACCTGCCCCTCAAATAGACCAAACTGACCTGCTTTTACTGCACACTGTCCCCCTCCAAAAGAGCCAGATTATTAAAGTTCACAGCCAAACGTGACCACCTCCTCACTGGAGATATCCTCAAGTATCACCTAGACAGCAGCTCGGGGTGAGCATCCCTATGTCATCCACCATCCATCCACCAAATTCAGCGACAACTAGTATTCACCGAGAGCTTCCTGCCCCTCTCAGCTCTCCGGGGAAGAAGAACTGTACGGAGCATCCGGCATCCCCAGAACTGGTCCCCTCAGCACACAGAAACACAAAACACCAACACGCAGGGACGAATGAGACGTTGGGGCAGAATGGGCAAAAACCAGTTGCAAAATGGAAATTATCCCCCTCCACCTAGGGAAGAGAATATTATGAAGCGATTGTTGTTACAGATTAGCAGCAACAAACAGAAGACTGTGGCTAAAATACTCTTAAGTTTGCAAAAACATATATGTGAGTTGGGTGCCCAAGCACAAAGTACAGAAGAGATCGCATACACAAGAAGAGACGGCAGCCCTGCAGCCGGCCAGGGGAACTGCTCTGCGCCCGGGTGCCCTGTGGCAAGGCCCCTGCACTCCGGACCCTGTGGATGCCTGAGCTGAGGCTGCTTTGCACGCTCACATCCCAGGCCTCATCAACATAGCTGGCAGGGAGATCATTTGCCGTCGTGGAGGAAACGCCCACAGCCTCCCTCAGCACCTTGGCGACTCAGAATCCTTATGATATGCATTTTGAATCAACTTCTGAAGTTCTACTCAAACACACAAATCTGTTGGTGTTCTATTGGAATTAAGATTCAATGCATAGAATAAATTGGGAAATTCTTATATCTTTAATGACGTGATCTTCCTAGCCCCAAACATACCCTTTCTTTCTATTTATTTATAACTTTTTTGTATGTGGTGCTGGGGATTGAACCCAGAGGCAGTCTACCTTTGAGCTCCACCCCCAGCCTGATATTTAATTCTTTATTTGGAAACAGGGCCTCATTGAGTTGCAGAGGGCCTCACTAAGGCAACTGAGGCTGGCTATGAACCCAGATCCTCCTGTCTCAGCCTCCCAAGTACTGGGATTACAAGTGTGCACCACCACACCTGGCCTATTTATAACTTTTTTTTTTTTTTTTTTTTGCGTTACTGGGGATGGAACCCAGGGGCATTTTATCTCCAAACTACACGCCCAGCTCTATTTTTTAAATTCTTTTATTCTCACTGAGTTGCGGAGGGCCTAATTAAGTGGCTGAGGCTGTCCGCGAACCCCAGTCCTCCTGTCTCAGCCTCCTGAATGCTGGGATTACAAGCATGCACCACCACACCCGGCCTATTTATAGCTTTTTAAACATGCCTTATCAATTAAGTCTGAAGTGTGAGTGTGAGTGTGAGTGTGTGTGTGTGTGTGTGTGTGTGTGTGTAAGAAAAACAATCTGTGGGTACTTTATTCTTCTGGTTTCTCTTCAGTTGAGGATCCTGACTTGACTTCTTCCAGCCAAAGTGTCATATGTGCTACAAAGGCCAGGAGAGACCTTGGTAACGTCAAGAGCTAGCCACTGAGGAAACCGCGTCCTCCTCTGGGGCGCAGCAGCTGGTACCTGTACAGCAGGCTGCTCCTGTAAGCGGGACACAGCTCTCAAGACCAGATCCAGTCTTCAGTAGAAACCCTCCTTTCTCTTACTGTCTCGCCGCTGTGAGGAAGCCCCACAGTATACTACAAGCTTTTCTCTCTACACTCAGTCACTCCAGGAAGCTGGCCATCCCACCATGACCCTGGTGCCCAGGCCAGTGGGGCCCACAGCCCGCTAACACCCGAAGTCTGTAAGTCCTATTCAATGTGGTTTCCCTGTTGGACCGAGTCCTCCCTGTTCCATCCAGCTCTCTGACCCTGAGGCTGATCAAAAACCCAGCATCTCACAGGTGGCCACAGGAAGCTACAGTCATGTGCTCCTACATGGAGGAGCTCCAGGCTGAACTGGCTCTCTGTATTACACCCTAGCAAAGTGACAGTGTCATAGGACCCAAGAGGACACCGTGAGAATGTGGTCCAGGAGGGCCTCCTAGCCTCAACCTTCACTGGCAACCACCACTTGGGCTGCTTCCATCCCAGGGAGACTCAGGGCTGACGCAAAGCCAGCGCGAGTGGGGGGCTTCCCTACAGACCACAAGATCAGAGCCGCTGACCTGCCACCCGATGAATCTGTGACCAGCTGCCCCTATCACAGAGTGCCTGTCCCCCAGTCCTGATCGCAGCCCAGCTGGGCCGCTTTATGCTGTGCATGTGTGCGTGCGTGCATGCGTGCGTGCGTGCGTGCGTGCGTGCGTGTGTGTGTGTGTGTGTGTGTGTGTGCATTTTAAAACCGGGAAGGAAAACTGAAGGGAGAACCAACCAAAAACTATCTCCCTGCATCAATCACTTACCCAGAGCCCGGAGCTAGCATCAATCCCAAACCCCATGCAGTCACACACTTATGGCTTTCCAAGTAGACAGAGATAAGAAAGCTGACAGCTTGCAACCCACGTATCTCTCAGAACTACTGAGAAATCTGGTTCCATATACAGATCAATATTTCTCATAAAAAGAACAGCAGAATTGAGGACAGTGGCTGCCCTTTGCAGAGGGGCGACTCTATATCAGGCACCCCACAGGCCACTTACAGTGCTTGCCCGGTTTAATCTTCTTCATAACCTTTCCACCTGCAGATTATTACTCCTGTCTTGCGGACAAGGAAACAGATTCCGAGAGGTGGCATTAAGAAACCTGTTCAAAAGATGTGGACGAGACAACCCGCCTCTCACCAGTGAGGTCTCAAATTCAGCAGCCTCATTTGCTAAAATTACTCCCCACCAAAGGAGTTACCTTTTGTCCCTGAAATGCAATAAAATATTCTTCTTAGAGAGGGCAAGGAACCTGTTGTACAGGTTTTCCCTGAGTGTGGGGAAGGATACAATTCATTGTATGATTTATAGTCCTGTCACTGTGACCCCCCCACTTCAAAACCCCCAGTGTTACCCAGAAGAGGGCTTGCAGGGCCCCTAGCAGCCAGCTACCTGCCAGCAAAGAGAAAATATAGCCTCTTTGCCAATATAGATGGACCAAGATTCATTCCATCTCACCTGGAGACTTAAGAAAAATTTATTTCCATCCTAACCAGACGATCTCTAATACATTTGGAATTCATGGAAAGTTACGATTCTATATAAATGGATTAAAAGTGTAGGAAGGCTTCCATAAGACACCATCATCTTCGTTTGACTTCAGGAATATCTCACTCCTCTAACGGACAACACAGGAGCCCCCCAGACAGGAAAAGTGGGGTGAACCCTGGCCCGCCCAGGCTGTTGAAGAAGAATTTTGAGTTTTCTTCTCTCTCCTTATCCCCTACACCGGGCCAGCTAAAACACACATACCCAGTGCCATGTCACCCTGGGAACAGCTGAATCCACAAGTCAGCCACGCAGGAGGGACAGATGTCCCCAGAGGCTACACAGGTCCCACCCCCAGCCCCTGCCATTCACGGGGCCCTGAGACCCTTCCTCACAGGGTGCCACTGTAGAAACCAGACAGCACTCTGCCCGGATGCTCTTCTAACAGAATCCGAGCAGGTTATTTCAATGAATGCATGCTTTGCTTCAAAGTCATGGACTTGTTTAGAAATACTGGCTTCTATGACTCCAACCACAAAAGAGGCAATAGCGAATCTCATTTTAACCCCCAGAGTCTGCCTTTACGGCTTGCTCCCAGCCTTGAGGAGAAGCAACTGCTTCCCTGAAGCCCCGCTCACAGCTCCCAAGTGCAGCCCTGGAGGGGCGGGGTGTGGAGGAGCCCCCATCCCGCAAGGCCCCAGAAGGTGAACAGGGACAGCCCTGGGACACAGCTCACTTATCTTCTGCAGAAGAATGTGTCTGCTTTGTCGGGAAGTAGCCCTGCTCCGGAAGAGCCCTGGAGCCGCACATCTGTAAACCAGGCTTTTGTTCGTCAGTAAATCTCAGCCAAGACAAAGCAAGACTTCCCCGGGAAGGAGAAGCCCTCCACACTCAAGGGCTAGGAAAACTGTCCCAAAGCCTTGGGGACTGGGGAGCTGCCACTGAATGGTAAGGGGTCTCCAGGAACAGGCAGCTTTCTTCCCAAACCTGTCCGGGCTTTCTGGCCCCTTGGCTTCTGGCATCTCTCCTCCTCCTCCTCCTCCTCCTCCTCCTCCTCCTCCTCCTCCTCCAGCCCTCCGCTGCCAGCCAGATCAGGTTTCAGCAACTAGACTCCAGCAGAGGTTGGAGCACTGAGTATCTGGGAGCACAACGGACTCCACAGGACTGAGCCACAAGCACCGCTGTCCTGCTTACCTGGGCACCTGGGGGCCGGGTCAGTCCATGGAAGGGTCCGGAGGACGTGGCTTTGGGAAGGCTCTCTGCGGGCCCTGTTCCCCAGCAGCCTGAGCCCGACCACAGTCCCAGAGACTCCTTGCTTCTCAGTGGCAGCGTCCCCCACCCACCCAGGCAGGGCTCTGTGTTCCGGCCTGTCCCGGGGGAGTCAGCAAGGGAGGCGGGGCGGCCACCTCCAAAGAGGCCCATTCAGAGGGCGGCTGGAGAGCTGGTCTGAGGAAAGAATCCGGGATTGTGGGCTGCGCGGGCGGCCTGCCCAGCCAGTGCCTCCAGACGGGGCCCCGCCCGTTCCCGCTGCCTTTCCTTTCCTTTTTCTTTTCCTCTCCTCCTCCTCCCTCTTGAAGCTCTTGATGTCTCCCTGCAGAAACCCACCAGGGCTTGATCTCAGGCTCAGAGTCCCCGCTATCACACAGGGGGGCACACAGACACTGGCCCCAGCCCCGAGTCGGGACTCAGCAGGCAGAGCAACCTGGACCCTCCCTGCTGGAGCACGCACTAGGTCCCTGGATCCAGTACGTGCTCCCATCAACCTCTACCCCCAACCCTGCACATCACCGCCTGCTGGGACCCTACAAACTCTCCTGGCCTGGCTGCACAGGCTCCTATGACAGATGGAGTCTGACCCTCAACACCCAGCCGCCTTCACCTGGCTGCCGCACCCCTCTGCCAACACCAGTGGGCAGTGTCTGTGCCCTGTAGCCCTTTCTTACTCCTCCTGCACAGGTGCTTTCTGAAAGGCCAACCTTTGGGCCCATGCCAATTCATAACCTCCTACACATTCCTCAATGTGTGGCAGAGTTTGGGACACTTTCCCAAGTCAGATAAAAGGGAGGCCTTCTCTGGGCTCTGGAAGCCCAGCACACCACTCCAGGTTGGACTGTGAGGGTACTGCCATGGCAGGTGTTGGCTCTGTGGGCTCTTCAGATGCAAGCGCCAAAATCCCCTATCCTGGAAGCGTCCCTGGGAGACGAGGTCTCACGCTGCCCTGGGACATCAGGTTTGCTGCAGGCACTCAGGCCAGCAGGGCTCTGAGGATGTCCTTGCCCACATTTACGCAATAAGCTTCTAGTGTGGCCTGCGACCACCCTGGCTTGCACAGAAACCTCTGGCACAGAAACACTCCACCAACGTGGAGGATGTAACCAGGTAGACGTCCCTCACAGGAGGGTATTAGACTGCCCAGGACCCGGGCCACACATCTAGGGTCCCGGCCAGGAAGCCCAGGGGCCTCCTCCCACAGGTCGGGCAGGCACTTCCTCCCAGTTGTTTATGAGTCTGCAGGGCAGCCGTTCTGCAAAGGGGGCCGTAGGAAATGTCTGACCACGGATGCAGCGGCCTCTGTGGAGACGGATGGGCCAGCCTTTCCGTGGCAGAGGAAGGCAGCTGGGGCAGCAGAGCCATGGAAGGGCAGCTATGCTCGCCAGGATGACGCTCCCTGGGGCAGCTCGGTTCCCTCTGTGGATGCCGTGGGCTGTGTTGGGGTAAGCCTGCTGGGGTGGGTGGAGGAGGGGGCTCTTGTCAAAGTCTGTGGCCTGAGCAATTCCGAGCAGGCTTCTACAGACTTCTAAGAAGTTCCTAGAGGCTTGCCTAGCCCCACCCCTTCTCTCTGCTCAGCTGCAATACCGGGCACTAGAGTCACGTCAGGATAGAGCTTCAGGTGGCTGCAATTCTGTTGGCAAATTCAGGGGAGAAATAAAACCCTTCCCAGAAACTGTGCTACCCTGCCCAGAGACTGTATTGTGAATGTTCCACACCTGAGCTCTGCACCAGGCAAGACATCCATGGAACGGTAGCAAAGTCCTGAGATCCCTCAGAGGCGCAGACCAGTCTTGCAGGTCAGGAACAGCAGCCCTCACCTCCTGAGCGTGGGTACTAGCCCCACGCCACCCATCCATCGGGTCGTCCTCCAGACTCAGGCTCAGGCCCTTTGCGGGGCTGATACGCCATTCCCCTCCTTCCACTCTGGTCCCGTCTCTGTGTTAGGATGCCATGGGCTCTTCCCTGGGAAGGTTGTTCCCAAGCAAAGGAATTCTCGTTGGCCTGCATCTGGTTTGGGCCAGCTGATTCTTTTGTTCTTCCTCCATATACACAAATACACACAAATGCCACACATTTCTCACACCCAAATTGATGGGTACCCAAATTGGAGCATGACGGTGAGGATACCCATGAGTGGCCCACCCATGAGCCGTGCGAATGTCTGCCTAAATGGCTGCCTCCTCATCTTCAGGTTCCACATCCAAGAACTCAACCAAGGAGGAAAAACACGTCTTTAAACATTGCATCTATCCTGAAGACGTACAGACTTTCTTCTTGTCAGTATTCCCTAAACAATACCGTATAACTATTTGCTTACCACTTACTCTGCATTTACTTATAAGTAATCCAGAGACGACTTAAAGCACATGAGACAGTGTGGCGGCGCACGCTGTAATCCCAGGACATGCGAGGCCCAGACAGGAGGATCTCAGGTTCAAGACTGGCTTAAGCAACTTAGCAAGATTCTCAGCAACCTAGAAAAACCCTATTTCCAAACAAAAAATAATTTTAAAAAGGTGGTTGGGGTGTAGTTTAGAGTTCCTCTGGATTCATCCCTAGTACCCCATATGCACACAAACACACTGATGGGGGGTGGGGGGGTCCTGTGCGAATGCAACACCATTTCCCAAAAGGGACCAGAGTATTTCCAGATATTGATATTCTCAGAGTCCTGGAACCCATCCCCCACTAACACAGAGGAACAACTGTACTCACTAAGCCACGTTAGGACTTAGTCAAAGATGGAATACTTCTGCGCATCACCGTGATGGCCAGGGCACTGCTTCCTTCTTTTGGGGAGGCATCCTAACCTGGGGTACCAATCACTGTTACTAATACTACAAAATTTCTGACCTACAAGCCCTGGCTAGTACCAAACAGAGTGGGCAAACTGAAATGCTTAAATCTCAGGTCCCTCATCAACTCAGGACCATACCCCTTCTTCAAGTCCCATGCTCCCGAGCGCTTTAAGGGGACACTTGGAGAGGACTCCAAAAATTCCAGCCAAGGTGCTGTGGCTGGCCTCGAATCGGCGATCCTCTTGTCTCAGTTATGCAAGCACTAGGATTACAGGTGCGGGCCGCCACGTCCTGTTTCTACCCTTATTTCTAAGAAAGAATCCCCAAATACCATGCATAGTACACACATTCTTGCTTATGTTTAAAGGATGTTTTAAGAAGTTATGCAACTCATGCAAGATAATAGGCACAGGGCTATCTCTCTTTGAGACCCATGGCCATCCTGCGGGGCCGGGAATCGTGATAAGAGCAGAACCGGGTTCACAGCATGTCAATGTTTAAGAATAGTCCACTGGGCGTAATGAATGGAGCTGACAAATGAACTCGACGAAACAAAGATTCCTCTAAGTCCAAAGCCAGCAGATAAAAGAACAGACCCCAAGAGCAAGGAGTCTTCCAGCTCCCGTGGGGTCCCTGGGTGTCTGCAAAGGCGCCAACACCTCATGCTCGCTGAGCTGAATTTCATGCCCTGACTTCCATGTTCTCATCCGCAGTGACTCCCAAGGGCACGTTCACAGGCCAGCGCCTCGCTCCGACCCCCAAGCACTCATCCCGATGTTTACTTTGGAATCTATTTAGAAGCAGTCCACTCTTCTGTTTTCTTGTGCTTTGTCTGGCGTAATGAAGGAAGAGGCTGAGGTGTTTGACAACCCACATGCCAGTTATTCAGGGTCACCATCCACCAAGATGCATTCTTTGAAACAAATCAGAATGCGGAGTGTATCACGGACCTGAGTATGTTAAACATAAACACACGCGGGACTGGGATGTAGCTCAGTGGCAAAGCGCCTACTTTGCAGAGGTGGCGCTCTGGGTTCGATCCCCGGTTCCAAAAAAGACAAAAAAAAAAAGAACCCCTTTAAACATAAACACACGCATTCCAAGTCATAATGAAGGCCCCATAGACCAAGGCTCATTCACAGCAAATACATGCTTCTCTCCCCATTATAAACATTCTCATTAAAAGTTCATAAAATTTCAAAAGAAAAGGAAGTCGGGTACAGGAAGAAAAGAGAACTAGTGGAAACATTTTATTATCTGTCAGGCTTTGAAGCATGACAACTTTAAATAAGTAAATAAACAGATAAATAAATACATAAAGATCTACCTCAAAATAATCTCTTTTCCTCTTGTTCCCTCTGTGTTCGTATATCTCTGTTTCTCTTAGTAAAATATCCCTGGGTTTCTTCTTTCTTCCTCTTTTTGGAAAACATCATCAATTTTTTTAACATTGGAAGCCAATCAAATCCATGAGGTCCCAACGTTACTAAACCCGAACCACGTCCCCTCTCTTGAGCCCTGAGCAAAATCCTCGTCTGGGCTCACTTCCCATCCCATGTGAACGTGCAGAGGGGCCCAGCACCTCCCACCGGCCTTCGCAAGCCGCCCTCTGGTCCACAGTGCAGAGGGGTGGCATGACCAGAAGCCAGGCCTCAGCGAGACCTCGCTCTGCTCCCCGAAACAATTGAGTATAAACTAGGAGTTGCGAAATGCAGAGGGCATTCTCTTGAAGTAACTGTTCGTTAACTGCTAATCATTTCCATGGTAGCCAAAAGTCCTCAGACGCTCTCTAAATACCACTTGCAAACTGCTATGTGACAAGAATGTTCTGGAATACACAGGAGCGTTGGTCATACAAGACTGTGAATGTCCTAAATGCCACCGAAACGTTTGCTAAAATAATTTTAGAGAAGTTTGAAAACTTAGGAATATCGCAAACATAAGGCATATTTCATGAAACAATTCACTAGATAAGAAACAATCTACATCTGAGGGTTCATTATTTTCTCTATTTCGATTTTATGAAGGTTGAAAGCAAATGACCTTGGTACTCAAATTCTTACAAATATTTTCCTTTATGAGCACTTCTCTTTGAGGCTCATGTCTGGAATATGGGGGGCACTGAGGCATACTGCCCCTGTACCCGTGTTTTGGGGGGTACCATGTTACACTCTCTGCCTGCAAAGCTCCCCACTGGAGGGCATCCTGAGGATCTGAATTCCAGGCCCCTGCTCCCGGGCCTGTAGGACCCAGCTGGTTTCTGTCATCAGGAAGCTCAAGGCCCAGCACAGTCAGATAGAAAAGACGTCTCTGGGCCTATAGCTACGCTGCTGTCTCCTGTACCTGCCCCCTTCACATCACAACCACTGTCAAACCATAAGACACTCCTGAGAGAACTCACTGACCCCTGAATTCCTACTGAAATACTAAGTAGGTGATACTTAAGTGCTGTCGCTTCCCTGGAGTGGGTACTGTCTTTCACAAAGGAGCCCGTGGGGCCAGTGTGAGTTTGTCTGGGAAGAGCAGCCTTCCCGGCCCCTCCTGCCCAGGGAGAGGCGCCGGGGTGCTCCGCTGGCCCCATTCACACTCTCTGCTGTGGCTCAAACCCGTCCCCTGAGTTCCATAAGCGAGACTAGCCAGTCACAGAACGTGAAGGACCATATGTTTTCTCTCATATGCAGAAGCTGAGGAATAATCAGGATACTAGAGAGGCTTCAGATTGTAGAGGGGAAATTCCACTGGAGCAATGGAGGGGGTATTGAGAGAGTATAGGGGAGAAGGGAGGCTTAACGAAAGAAACACTTCCACCAATAAAAGTGTGCGTGTGCGTGTGTGTGATAAAAAATAAAAAAAAACAAAACAAAGGAAAACTTAATCCCAATACAATAATGTTGAGGAGGCTGGGCCCCATAAGGGGATGGGGTCACAGCGACTCTGCCCTCATGAATGCCCATGCTATCACCTCAGGGGTAGATTATAACAAGGACAGCTCAGCGCCCTCTGTTCTCTCTCCCTCTCCCACTGCATTTGATGCTTCACCAGATGTGGCTCCTCCAGCTGGGACTTTGCAGACTCCAGGACTGTGAGCCAAATAAACTCGGTCATTTGCTCATTGCAAATTATGCAGTCTGTATTACTCTGTTACAGCAGCAGAACTCAGACTTAAACATGCCCCATGCTACTGCCTAGAGTTATGGCCATTGCTGGTTTTCCTGGCTTTTGACATCACCCCTCTGTTTGGCTATTCACGCTGTGGCTGTGTGAACTGCTGAGGCTGTGTGTTGCTTGCTGGTGTCCATCAGTTCTGAGCAGGAACCCGAGTTACACGTTGTCCTCGGTGTTCACAGAAACCCCACGTGATAGATGATGCCAAAGCTCAGGGAGGGCCTGAGACCTGCCTGATTTTGCTATTAGGAAATGTTAGAGCCAAGGTGCATCTGGCATTGGACGAAAGAGAGAGAACTGTCCAGACAGGACCACTGGACACTATTCTGCCAGGACCACCCAGAATGCCCCATCTGATAAAAGGCACTTTGATGGCTGAGTCATAATTTCTTCCCCTTCCTTCCTCTCTCTCTCTCTCTCTCTCTCTCTTTCTTTCTTTCTTTCTTTCTTTCCTTCCTTTCTGGTATTGGGGATTGAATCCAGGGCCACTCTAACACTGAACTATACCCCAGTCTTATTTTATATTCTTTATTTTTAAACAAGGTCTCTCTCACTAAGTTGCGGAGGGCCTCACTAAGTAGCTGAGGCTGGCCATGAACCCGGATCCTCCTATCTCAGCCTCCCAGATGCTGGGATTACAAGCGTGCACCACCACGCCCAGCCTGGGTAGTGGTTCCTACAGCGGGGTGCTGTGATACAGTCAGTCTGCTTAGACTTGGCAATAGGACTCAAAATGATTCAGATGCTGGATGCCCAAAGCTGTCAAAATATTTAGATGCTCAAGTGCAAAAGATCTGTTTAGTAATTTAGGCTCTGTTCTTCATGACTAATTGTGATTATAATCAAACAGAAAAAAACAGCTAAATTTCTACTGTTTGGGTTGATCGAGAGGCTTGGGATAGGGGAAGGACTAATTTGGAGCATATGCCAAGCACTGCTTTGAAAAAATTCCCGCCCTGGCAATCTCAGGCGGCCCACGTGGTGCCAACTGGCTCGCAGACTCCTCCACTCTCCAAAGTTGGCTCTCAGGTCCAGAAAGTCCTGGCAGGCCTGACTTGGCTATCATCGCCCTTTCCTCTAAGTCTTTTTATTCAATATAGGCTTCTTCTTCTTTCTTTTGGCACTGGGTATCAACCCAGAGGTGATCTGTTTCTGAGCTACAACCCCAGCCATTTTATCTTTCAAACAGGGTCTCACTGCGTTGCTGATTCTGACCTCAAACTTGCAGTCCTTCAGTCCTGTCCCAGTCTCTCAAATACTACACTAAAGGCTTCTTTAACTCACCCAGCTGTGATCGGTCTAGAAGATGCCTTGGCTTTGATTGTTTATTGCAGGGTTGATTATTCCTGGGGAGACTGGGCGCTAAATGCCCAGAGCAGGGAGCAGGCCCAGCCTGTTTCCCAGGACACCTGGTGCTGGAGCCTGGTGGCTGAACAGTGTTCAGAAGACCCAGAGAGATGCAAGGACCTCTGAAACCTAATGTAGACAAGAGCTACGTGCGGAGCGGCCCTAAGTGTTACACTGGGTAGTGGTGGCCCATCCTGCAGAAGTCTCTCCTCTACCGACCCTTAGCTGCCCCCTGGGCCCTCTACTCCATCCACCCTGGACAAGCTCAGCTCCAGCAAGGCTTACTCATCCCCACTTTCTACCTCAGCGCTAGCAAGAATTCTGCTTAATCATCCCCCATTTTACTATCTGATTACCACTGGTATCTGATTAAGTTCTTCAGCCCTGCTTTTTGTATCTGAACTCTTGGCCTTCTGCTGGCAGGAATCCTGCTGGGCCAGACCAGCCAGATGTTCTACCCTGTGTCTCAGGACAGTGTGATTCCAGGCCACCCTGGCCCTGTCTCTCTGTCCCTTGGTCATAAGCCCCCCGCCCCCAAGCTGTCTTTGCTGCATTTGAAGCTGCAACTTCTCCTGACACAGCCCTGAATAAAATGTGCGCCTCCACCTTGAGCTAGTGTCCAGCTCTGATCCCACACCTGCACTTGCAAAGAAACGGCCTCATACAACTGGGCTTATGCTAAGTTGGTACTAAGCGATGTTTTACGGACTAACATGCCGGGAAGAATTTTACGTAGTGTTATACTTACCTCCATCTACAATCAAGAGAAGCCAGAATATGATTGAGATAATGATAACTGCAACAAAATCAGAGTCATCAAACCTTAATCTATCTCTCTGTGTGTGTGTTTGTGTGTGTGTTATTGGGGATGGAACCTAGGGGCATTCTACCTCTGAACTATACCCCCAGCCCTATTTTTTATTCTTTATTTTGAAACAGGGTCTCACTGAGTTACAAAGGGCCTCACTAAGTAGTAGCTGAAGCTGTCCTCAAACCTCAATCCTTCTGGCTCAGCCTCCAAAATGCTGGGATTACAAGCGTGTGCCACCACACCAGGCTTAAATCATCCTTTTTAAGGCCAGTTGGTTGCATCAACAGAATAACCAACACTGAGACTTCTCCCCATCTTTTCTGGAACACTAAGTCCTATACTGCTCTACTGATGGCTGGCTCCCACCAAGCCTCTGCAGCCAGGAGCCACAGGGAGGTGGAAAAGGTAAGAGGGGACGGTCACTTTCCCACCTGGGGGCTGAGTACTGACCTCATGTTGCCTAGGCATAGTCAACCACTGCCTTCTGTGTGCTGAAAAGAAGCCCCTGGCCCGCCCTACCCCCTGCTCGGGCTCCACCACCTCTCCATGCAGACCTTGGTCTCTCCAGTGTGTCCTGGGCTGCCATGCCCCTTCCAGGACACTACATCTGCCATATCTCCATCCCAAATGTCCCCTCTTCTTGCCTTAAAGATCTAGTTTACCCTGCTCATCCTTCAAATCCCCCTGTCGTCTTGAGCAAGTAAACCACCAGGACCCACAGGCCGAGCCCCCAGTGCTGCCCAGGGTCTCCCTCAGACCTAGGATCACGGGATCCCACTGCTCACCTGCTGACTGCACTCCCATGAAGGGGGCTCTCCCAGCCCTGCTGGTCCAGGACAGCACCTGGAACCACGTCCCCGGTATACTACTGGGGATGGCAGTGGGGTGTGTTCACACCAAGGAGTCCTTGTTTCCTATTTTAATGCTTTATCATGGGGAATTCCAAACAAATGTGGAAGACGGCAACATGGCCTAACCTCCCCAGGCTGCTCAGGAACACTCACCCCATGCTGATTTTCAGTGGCACTTTTGAAATTTTAAGCCGTAGCAGATTCACAGGCAGTTATAAGAAATTACAGAGAGACGCTTGGTCTTCTTAATCCCAGTTTCCCCCAATATGACCCCTATGAAATTATACCTGAATATGAACACTGATACAGCTGCAACACAGAGCATTCATCAGCACAGGGATCCTTCCTATACCCCTTCTCTATGCCAGCTTCTTTTTTTTTTTTTTTCCTTGCCATTTTAAGGCTGACTAAACACTGACCAATCCATTCTCCATCTCTGTTTGTTGTTTGTATTTTGCAGTGCTGGGGATGGAACCCATGGGCTTTCTACTTTTGAGCTACATCCCCAGCCCTATTTTTTATTCTTTATTTTGAAACAGGGTCTCACTGAGTTGCAAAGGGCCTCACTAAGTAGCTGAGGCTGTCTTCGAACCGCAATCCTCCTGCCTCAGCCTCCCAAATGCTGGGATTACAAGCATGCACCACCACACCCGACCTCCATTTCTATATTTCTGCTATGTAAGAAAAAATGCAATATAAATGGAACCCTTCATATCTAGACTTTTGAAAATGGCTTTTTTCCCTTAGTCTAGTTCTCTGGAGATCTACCCAGGTAGTTGTGCCAATCAATAGCTCCTTCCTGTTTGCAACTGAGCAATATTCCACAATACCGATGTACTACAATTTGTTCAACCAGTCACCTGGAGGACAATATCCAGGTTGTTTCTGGCTCAGAGCTATTAAAAATAGAGCTGCACTAAACATTTGTGGACAGGTTTCTGTGGGAACATAAGTCTATTTCTCTGGAATAAAAGAGCAGGTGTGCAATCGTTGAATCTGATGACAGATGTGAGTTTCATTTGTATAATTAAGAAACCACCCAAGTACTCTCCACAGTAGCCGCTCCAGCTAACATTTCAGGGGAGTGAGGAGGGACGCAGGTTCTGTGCTCCCTCATCAGCGTCTGGCGTTTTCGCTGGTTTTTAATTTAGCCCTTTTCATGGGAGGGTAGTGATGTCTTCTGACAGTGGAAGGGGCATGATTTCACGTGCTTGGTGGCCCTGTGTACATCCTCCTTAGCGATGGGTTGCTTCCTGCTTTCTGCCTACTTGTTTATTTTTTTCCTGCAAAGAGTTGGGGTTCTTTATATATTCTAGAAGGCACTCCTTTCTTGGACAGATAGTTTGAAAATACCTTCTCCTGCTTTGAGAATAGTCTTTGTATCCTCTTAACAGGTTCTTACCCTAGCACAAGTGTTCAGTTTTGATGAAGTCTAATTTATCAGCTTCTCCTTTTATGGCTCATGCTTTGAATACAAAGTCTATTATTATTATTTTTTTTTTGCCTAACCCTGGATCCCAAAGACTTTCTCTTATTTTTTTCCCTAACAGTGTTATAGTTTTATATTTTTCATTTGATCCATTTTAACCTGACAAGTCCCAGGTTTTTTCTTCTGTGAACATTTCAGTGAAATTGCTTGACATTGATGCATTTAAACAGCATAAGTTATTACATTACAATATTCTTTTATAAGTATATATTTTATAATAGTAGGTTACAATCTAATTTTTATAGGTATTCCACATCTGGGACAATGGGACAATATTAATTTGTGTATAAAGTGTGGCACTCTGGGTAGTTTAAAAGCTATACAGTGTGGCTAACAGATGAATACATGTTCCTGAAACTATTCAGGAAATTTCAAGAGAAAGATGGCCCTGTTATCAAAAGATCCACAGACTTGGAGAAAAAATGGAGTTCATTGGTATAGCTGCAATTCCTGGGAAAGGGGCCAGAATTAAATACAATCAAGGGGAAATACTTCTCAAGTAAAATTCCTAAAACCATGAACCTCACCGTGATAGAAAAGCTGCTCCATGCAGAATAAAAAATCACGGAGGGTGGTTTTGAAATGTGCATGGGACTTCCAGTGACCCCCTCTCTCCACCTGCCCAAACTTGGCCTATCCCGGGCTGCCAAAGCACCTGCATAAAGTCCACCGGGAAGAAGTCCCGAGTCGCTCCCCTGAACGCCTGCTCCGTTGATCTGCCCTCCAAGAGCCAGCTGTGCAGGTGGACAGGACAGATAAAAAAAAGGTGTCCCTGGGCTCCACCAGAGTGATCAAGGGACAAGGGCCATGGACCAAGAGACAGGAGAAGCAGCGGGCATCCAGTGAGGATCTCAACAGAACGTTGAGACGTCCACGCAGCAGGATGCATGCAGAGAATTCACCCTTTGCTCAGACCTACTTTATCAGTAGAGGGGCCAGCGTTCCAGTTTCCTCTTTCAAACTCCATGCTGGGCATGCACACTGCTGAAAGCTTAAAGCACTCGCCCGGAGTTGCCAACAGACACCACTAACCTTGCCACAAACAACCATCTCAGCAGACACATGAGAGTTTGCGTATCAGGAAGAGGTTGCTGTCCCATCTCCAACTCCGTCTCAGCATCTCAGCCAAGGCTCTTGAGATGGGACACGCATGGAGATACCTCTTCACAGGAGGACATTTTTGTGAAAATGGCAGAGGGCTTCTTACCGTGGACTCCTTTGTGTAGACTGGCCGGGCTGCTCATCTGGGGCTCGGGAGGGCTGAATGGAGGGTAGCGTGGGGGTGTTTTCACTGAAAAGAGAGTACAGGGCACGGTCACTCTCCCTCCTGCAGCAGAAAGTTGCACACAGCTAGCTGACCTCGTTCTTACCATATGGTGTTTCTGGAGACACAGGAAATGCTGGGGTCGTACACATCGACTCCTTACTGTTCAAAATCCTGCCATCGATCATATCGAGGTCTGGGGGATACGTGGTGATCATTGTCTGAAACAGGTACAAGGAGGAGAATATGAGAAAGGGGATCAGGGGACGGACACGCCATGCAGCTCGGCCCTCAGGACAGCTCACTGCCCCAGCCCCCAGGGAGACAGAAACCAGCCCCGGCCTCTCCCAGACACAGAAGCAGGGGAAGGCTTTCATGATCAATGGTAAAGGGAGAGGGAAATATTTTATGGTTCATCCTTTTTTTTTATTGGTGGTACTGGGGTTCCTGAAAGCCCTTCTACCTCCGGGCTATACTCCCAGACCTATTGTATACTTTTTATTTGGAAACAGGGTCTCCTAAGCCAGCGAGGCTGGCTTCGAACCTGTGCAATCCTCCTGTCTCCACCTCCCAAACACAGGGATTACAAGCATGCACCACCAAGCCCATTTTATCCAGCTAATGGATGAAGTTGACAGAGAGTCTGAGCAGTCAAGGAAATGAGCGCCACAGAATTGACTGAGAAGGTAGGATCAAATAAGCCTGAGCTTATTTACACATAGAGCGCAGGCAGCTCAGGAAGAAGGCTGGGAGGCGACACCCCAAATATTAACAGCGGCTTTGCTTGTGAGTTAGGATGATGAGTGACCGTTCCTTCCCATCTAGTTCCAACTTTTTTCAACTGGAGAATAAATAAAACCCATATTTTAAAAATGTTCATCAGTTAGACACGCTGACCTGTCCTACTCCGATTCTGATCAAAAGTCTTAACTATATTTCTCAAAAGAGGCAGAGATGGCCGGGCGTGGGGGCGCAGGCTTGTCATCCCAGTACTTGGGAGGCTGAGACAGGAGAATCATGGTTCGCGGACAGCCTCAGCTACTTAGGCCCTCTGTAACTCAGTGAGACCCTGTTTCAAGATAAAGAATAAAAAATAGGGCCAGGAGTGGTGGTGCACGCTTGTAATCCCTGCGCTTGGGAGGCAGAGCAGAAGGATCGCACAGGTTCGAAGCCAGCCGCGCTGGCTTAAAAGACCCTGTTTCCAAATAAAAAGTATAAAATAGGTCTGGGAGTGTAGCCTGGAGGTAGAAGGGCTTCCAGGAACCCCAGTACCAGTACCACCACCACCACCACCGCCACCACCACCACCAGCACCACAACAACAACAACAAAAGAATAAAAAACAGGGCTGGGAGTGCAGCTCAGAGGTAGAATGCCCCTAGATTCCATCCCCAGTACCCCCCCACACACACAAAACAATAAATAAATAAAAAGAGAAGAGGCAAAGATGCTCTTGTGCATGGACCCTGGATGGAACATTTGGAGTCCTATATGATTTTTTCCCCCATTGGCTGTGCCATCTACAAAGTCCTGCATAGGTCAGGCCTGTACCACCACTCTGACCCACTGGGCTACCTAGCCACATACACCCAACCCAATCACCTGCCGCTCGCTGGGGAGTCACGGCTGATGACTGGGAGCATCAGTGCAGGAAGGTGACGAGGTTGTATGCAGGAGCCAGGCCCAGCGCTCACCCTTAGCCCCATGGCAGAACGACAGCAGAAAGGAGCCCAGCACATACCTCTTTGATGTCTGCTGGAGAGGGAAAGGGCGCCAGGTTCAGGGCAGAGTCCAGGCTGGCCTTGCCCCATCCACACTTGGAGAAGGAGAGCTGCGCCACGGCTGCATCGTTATCGTACTGCCCGAGGCTGAGCTTCCGGAGCCGTCCGCCCAGGGGCTCATCCCCGGAGGAGCCTGGGAAGAGAGACACGGTGTTTCTGTCACAGCAGTGCACGAGACCTTGCTGAAAACCCAACTTGAAACCTCGGAAAGCCATTGGAAAGCACCACTCTGGGCAGGCACCAGGGATGCTAGACAGACGTGAAACCCACAGGCGCCTTCAGGCTCTCAGAAAAGCCAGGAGGCAGCCCCGAGGCTTGCAGCTCCTAGGAACCGGCATGCTCCTTCCAGAAGAGGCCATGCTGGGACAGGGCAGAGCTGGAGGGACAGACATAGCCCAACTAGAAGAGCCTGGCAGGTGCCAGCGCCAGGGGCCCCGGTGTAAGAGCCCAGGTCACAACACAGCTGCCGGGGCTCCAGGCGGAGCGTGGTGCTACCGTGATAGTCAAAATGGTCACAATAAGAAACTCTGCAGGGGAAAACACTTGGATTGGGTGATGTGTGCATGTGCGCCTCCACCATCTTGTACTCCATCAAGATGTATGACTACAATGCACCAATAAAAAATTTTAAAAATGAAAATACCTAGATAAAGCACCAGCAATAAACATACAGCATGGAAACATGCCTGCCAGCATCCCTTATTTCTCCCCCACCCTGGGCAAGGACAAAGTCAGGTTAAATGATGTACTGAGTCCTGCTCCCATTACGGCCCCTGTACCGTGTCAGCACCACGTGGCCCTGGTCCTCATTTCCAGCTCACTGTCCCCACATAATATGCAACCCAGTGAGGGTCCTGGGTCTCACCCTCAATGTGCACCTGTAGCTGCTCAAGGAGGGCTCTAGGGACCCGTGAGGTCGCAAGGAAGCCGGCCCAGAGCCTGCATGGCACTCAGCTCAGATATGACACATTGGCCCGAGAAATCCAACGCCAGATGGTGGCCATGGTGCTAGGGCCAGACAGGAAGTGCCGGGGCTACGGGCAAGTGACTGGCCCTGGTCCTTCCCTGAGAGGGGAGCCAAGTGCCACCCGAGGCTCCTGTGGAGATGAAGCAGTGAGTAGGTCATGGCGGGGCGTCTGTCTGTGGCTGGCCTGGGGGTCGGGCACCTTGACTCACATCTACAGTTTGCTCACAGCTTTGAAACCCAGAGACCACGTGCACCGGGCCTTGCAGAGAGACAGGGCTTATTGCAAAGGTCACATGCCCTGATGCCACTGTGCGGAGCTGCAGGGCGGTGTGGGTGGGGAGGCCAACGGTTCCATTCTACCCGGGGCAGGCGGCCCCAGAGCTCAGGTGCCTTGACCTCCACCCAGGTCGGCTCCTGGCTTCAGGTCTGAAGCCATCTTGCCTCAGAACCTGAGGCCCTAGGAGCACTAGTTGCACGCCAGCTGGCAGGACCCCTCGGGGAGCTCTGCAGGTCTCTGGGCCAGGTAGGTCACAAGGGAACAGGGTCTGAGAAGGAAATGTGTGTTACTGAAGCCTGAGTGACAGAGCAGGAGGCTTAGATGTTCTTAGAACTTTCCTCCAAGTTTCCTTTAACAGTCTTGCCTCAGAGCAGCTGGGGACCTGGGTCCGTGTTATCAGCCAGGGCGGAGCCCACAGTGGCCTCTGTCCTGGGTTTTCCCAGCTCCCTCCCAGGAGGCTCCAAAACAGGTGTTCATGAACTGGCCCTGGCTGTCCTTGCTGAACATACAGACCTGGGATCCTCTGCCCATTATCCCTCTCTCTAGTCCCAGGTTAAGATAAGAGAATTGTCTTCATTCAGAGGTACCTTATGAAACTCTTCCACAGATGCCTACACTAAAATCTGGAGGTATCAGAGCTTAGCAGAGTTATCGCCCCATCTGCCATGGAGCGATACTTCCCAATATCCTACTACTGTGACACTCAGGAGGGGAAGACTGTTTGCATCTGTGAGACTGCAGAGACAGGCAGTGCCTGAAGGTCTGAAGCTCAAACAGGGCCCTGAAAATGCAGAGAAGAGCAGGACCCAGGGACCCCTAAATGCCAGCTCTCACATCGAGCTGGAGCTATAGAGTGCATCCTCAGGCCTGCGGCACACAGCGTCATCCCGCCTCAGCCTCTGGGCAACACATCCCACCTTCCACTTGCACTGAAATCAGAAAGAGGGGCAGATGGTGGCTGCTGTGGTCCGGGCCTGAGCACATGCAGTCTTTCAGAAAAGGCCATGACCAGTTAAGGTGGCGTGCTAAGTCTTTTTTGCACAGGAATTGGGGTTTTGTGTCCAGCAACTGCCCCTGCGCTGCACAGCACGGGATCACACATGAGCACTTGTGTTCCTTGAACACTGCTGTCTTCCTGAGCATGGGGTAGATCTCTGCCAGGAGGCAGGAAGGGGGTCAGCCAGGAGGAGCGAGGGCTGAGTGCCTAGGGCAGACACCATATGGTCCTTGCTAACATTTTTAGATCACTAAGTCCCCTCCGGGATGAGGTCACACAACCGCTCGGGGGTAGTGAAGTAACCCCCCCCCCCCGACACAGTGCAAGACAGCTCCCAGGTGATAGGTGACCACTGGTTGTCCTCCGCATTAGACAGCTGAGCGGTCACACATTCTGGTCCTATCAGAACCACCTGGGAGAACATTCCAGACTCAACACTTCAGGTGACCCGGACACCTGCCCAAGTTAAAAACCACAAGCCAGGCACAGCAATGCATGTCTGTAATCCCAGTACTTGGGAGGCTGAGAAGGAAGATGGCAGGTTTAAGGGTTGCCTCAAGCAACTTAGCAAGACTTTCAGGAACTCACAGAGACCCTGTTTCAAAGAAAAAAAAATACTAGGTCTGGGGGTGTAGCCTGGAGGCAGAATGCTCCTGGTGAAGTCCCCAGTACCATACACACACACACACACACACACACACACACACACGCACACACACACACACACACACACAAATAAGACACCATGGTTCTTGCTGGTGCCCTCTCTCAGTACAGCTCTAAACATACAGCTTAGTCCTTGCTCCAGTGGCTTGGAGAAAAAGAAATGCCTTTCTGGGTGGGCCTCATGGCCAGCATTTGATAAAATCCAGAAGGGTTTCCAATTTGCAACCTCACCATAGCAGGTCTCAGCCCTGGGTCCTCACACACTGGAGTCACTGGGGAGGATTTAAATAATCCCGAGCCCCAGGCCCCCTGCCAGGCAGTCACTCTGCACTCACTGGAGGCCTACACTGGCCTCCCCCATTTTTGGCATATGCATTTTTTTTTTTTTTTTTGGTTCTTTTGCGGGTCTGGGGATGGAACCCAGGGGTATTCTACCGACGAACTACATCCCCAGCCCAATTTTTTATTTTTTACTTTGAAACAGGGTCTCACTAAGTTACAAAGGGCCTCACTAAGTAGCTGAGGCTGGCTGTGAACCGCCATCCTCCTGTCTCAGCCTCCCAAATGCTGGGATTACAAGCGTGTGCCACTACGCCTGGCTGGCATTGTTAGTTCTAAATGATACATCAAGGCCGATGGTGGACAGAGCCTTCCCCACACAGGTGGCCTCCCTCTGCTGTCTCCCTTCCCTGTTTCTAACCCTGGTCCTAAGAGAATAGAGGGGCAGGGTCTGCAAAGTTGCCACAAGAGACAGAGAAAGGGAATCCTATACTTCAGATTTCAAAATCGACAATGCTTTCCACTAAGAAATCCAAAAGTGGTTGGGTACGTGGTAGCATTTTTTTAAAAAAAGAAAAGACATATGTAAAGGGCATATATCCAGACACACCCGAGAAATGCCAGCCATGGTTCTGAGTTTAAGGAGCCCAACAGAATTCCAAGTTCAGGCACCAAGAGCCACAGACAAGGGATTCGCTCACTTCACACACCAGCCTCGCCTGATGCCCCAGCAGCAGGCTTCAGAGTGGGGCTGCAGGTCCTTTCTGTTTATCACTGTTTCTTTGCCTGTTACTTTCCCCCACTCACCCAAATCTACTGATGCTACTTGCTTCCTTCCCATTCAAACTGCCCTGTCCGCCACAGTGGCCTTAGGATGGACACTGGGACTGGTTTCAGGGTCTCAGGGCTGCGCTGCGGGTCAAGGAGGCCCCGGGTTTGACCAATCAATGGGTTCCAAGCAGCAGGGGTGTGTGACTTCTGGCATAAGCTATGGGAGCCTGAAGCGACTCCCAGCCCCAGCCCCAGCCCCACGTAAGCCTTGCTGGGTACACAAAGAGGGCAGGGTGCATTCCTCTGCTCAGGTCCTGGCCCTCAGCTCTGTCAAGCTATGATGCAGACAGAGGACATGTGGCTGATTAGACAGGAGATCAGTCGGGCATGGTGGCCCACACTTGTAATCCCAGCATTTGGGAGGCTGAGACAGGAGGATCTGGGTTCATGGCCAGCCTCAGCTACTTAGTGAGGCCCTTTGCAACTCAGTAAGACCCTGTTTCAAAATAAAGAGTAAAAATATAAGGCTGGGGTGTAGCTTGGAGGTAGAATTCCTCTGGGTTCCATCCCCCAGTGCCACAAAAAAAATTTTTTTTAAATAGAAAGGAGACCACGTTGCTATGGGTCCCTAAACCTATGGAGTTGTCTGGACTGTTCCATCATGATGAAGAGAGAGTTTTATAACACTGTCTTCATAAGATTCAATAAAATAGCAGTTATTCTTGGGTGATGGTGGACTTCCTCCCAAGACATGGGTCCCTCCCAGGATCTAACAGACTGAGCTGTTTCTGCTATGCATAAGGCGTGTCTTCTGGAGAAAAGCTGTCCACATCAGAGGCCAGGCAGGCTCCAAAGTGATTTTACACATCTAAGAGGTAGTTTGTCACAAGCTCAACAAGAGCCACCCTGCAGCTCCAGGGAAAGGTCCCTAAAGTGCTCAGAGCTGCACTGTTTACAACAGCCAAGAGGCAGGTGTAACCCAACTGCCTACTGACAGACCAAGGGATAAACTGTGGTCCATCCATGTCATGGAACAGGAATGGGTCTCTGATGGTCACAGATGAGCCTGGAAAACAATCATGTCAAGTAAGAGAAGCTGCCACGAGGGCCCACACAGCAGTGTCTGACTGTATTTTTATGAGCAGTCCAGTGTAAGCTGATATTTAGGGAGAGAAAATGGTGAGTGGCCACCAGGTGCCAATGGGGGTGTGGGGCCTTATAATGCCACATTTACTCTCCTGAAATAAAACTCACATCTAATGGAAACCTTTAACCATATATTTTAAAAGTAAATCTAAGCCGAGCATGGCAGCGCACACTTGTAATCCCAGTACTTAGGAAGCTGGGACAGGAGAATTCTTATTTTCATGCAATAAAACAAGGTACAGTCATTCCTCCATAGATGTGGGTTTCACAACCACAGGTTCAACCAACCTCGGCTGGAAAATAATACTCAAAATTGATTGCATCTCTTCTGGAAACGTACCGATTTTTTTATCATTATTTTTTACATGATGCAAAACGACTTCTGAGTAAATTGCATGAAACATTATGAGTGATCTAGATGTGATTTACAGTATGCAGGCACATGTATGTAGGCTGTATACCAAAACTATGCCATTTTAGAAGAGACTTGAGCACCAGCAGATTCTGATAGCTGCAGGGATCCTGGAACCAAACCTCTAATGGCTACCTAGATTTGACCACAGTTGCCACAACTATCTCCCAGGGCAGAAGGTACAGATCTAATTCTAAATCATTTTCCAAACTAGGAATGCACAGAGCTCTCTGCAGTGCAGGGAGTCATTCCCGACTCTACTACACTCCCCCATGGCTTGTCAAAACAGTCCAGAAGGATCAGGTCTAAAGATCAGAGAGAAGCAGGGCCAGTCCTGGCCTCCAGGAGGGAAACATTTTAAAGCTGTCATGGTACATAAACAGTCATCTCCCTCAAACACCTTCAGTGACTGAACTTCTCATTAATGGAAACCAAGCCTATAGGTCCTTCATGGAATGAGCCAGTGCCCTTGGCTGTGGGATCTGATCCCAGCCTCACCCAGCTTCTGGGAGGGAACAGGGATTGGTAGCCTCTTTCAGAAGAGGTGGCCTTGACCCAACAGACAGTTTCTGCAAGGCTGGGGCACTACCGTAAGCAGAGGTCCTCTTTAGTTCTCCACAAGCTCTGGGGCGCCTCCTCCTTGACTGTAGCGATCTGCGCCTATCCCCCACAGGCCGTGCATTCTACTGTATCTCTGTGCTCAGCGGGCCTCCACAGCCAGAGACTGCTCGGCTATCCCACATGGCACGCACACAACCACACGTGTAGATTTGGAGTCTCTGCAGAGGCTCAGAGTCCCCAGCACAGCTGAGCTCCCACAGAGAGCCAAAGCCAGCAAGGACTCTCATTTCTCCCAATGCCAGCTGCCCTGGCACAGGCCCAGTGGCCCGCTCAGCAGAGGTGTGAGTAAGCCCAAGTCTGCCACAAGAGCTTGTGAGGCCAGTGTGCTTCGCCGCTTGCTGAGATCCCAAGTGTTCGTGGTGCCTTTGGTAGAAATTTACCAAAATAAGCCGGGCGTGGTGGCGCACGCTTGTAATCCCAGCATTTGGGAGGCTGAGACCAGAGGATCGCGGTTCACAGACAGCCTCAGCTACTTAGTGAGGTCCTCTGCAACTCAGTGAGACCCGGTTTCAAAATAAAGAATAAAAAATAGGGCAGGGGGTGTATCTTGGAGGTTGAATGCCCCTGGGCTCCATCCCTAGACCCGCAAAAGAATACAAAAAAAGTTACCAAAATAAAATCAGTTGTTAATCAAAACCGCTGCTTCAAGGGCTCTGAACTGTCTTCAGTATAAACAGGGCGCCCAATCTGCGTCGGGGCTAATGAAGCAGACACCCGTGTCAGGTATGCGGAAAATGCTGGCAGGGAGGTAGGGGCGCATCTGCAAGAACTTGCGCCTGCCGGTTCCTGTCAGCAGAGGGCTGAGGTTCATGGAACATGAATAAAATATCTTGACAACACAGAGCAAGAAGCCCTGGAGGTGTGAGAGAGACAGCCGGCTTTGCCATCCATGGAATGATAAACTTTACAGGTGGAGTCACAGCTCCTTACTCAGGTACCAGCAGTTGGAATCCCCCCCCCAAAGGATGTGACCCAGGAAACCCACCCTTATGCAGGGGGCGTGGGGCTAGAGCACTGCCACAGCAGCCAGGGGAGACCTCTGCCCTCTGATAAACTTGACCCCAGGGCCTGTGCAGCAGAGTGACCCTGGGAGGGGGGTCCCTGCTTTGCTCTCTGTCCCGTGGGCCTCTACTCACAAGCATTTGTCAAGCTTGTACAACATGCCACGGAATGGTAAGTCATGGGCTCTGTCCTCAAGATGCTATCTAGCTGGGGGAAGGATGGGCATGTAGAAGAATAAGGGCACCACCATGGTGGCAGAGCCAGACAGAGGGGAGCTGTGTCCCTCTGGAGTCCTGGTGCCTGGAGGGTGCTGGAGCAGGAAGGCTCTCAGAGAGGCATCCTCACCACCACCATCCTCGCCGCCATCACCATCACCGTATTAGTCAGCTATGCGTCGCATAACAAATAGCTGGCAGGTCAATGCAGAGAGGGGAAGGTTTGTTTTGGTTTCTATAACCAGTTGGCCCTGTTATATGAACAGGGCCTGTGGAAAGGTAACATGTCATGGTGGGAGGATGGGAGAGGGCAAAACTACCCTTCATGGCCAGGGAGCAAAAACAGAGGAAAAAGAAGAGAAGGAGGTTCCACTTTTTCCTTCAAAGGCATACCCCCAAACACCTAACAGCCTCTCACTAGGCCCTACTTTCCAAGGTTTTACCACCTCCCAGGCACCTTCCTGGGAGCAAACTTTACCACATGGACCTTTGGGGAATACTCAATACACAATCTACTTCAATCACCATCACCGTCCTCAGCATCAGGCCCAGGGTGGGAGTGCTGCTGCCTGCGGAGGTGTGATGGGGAGCTGCACAGGTTGCTGGGAGGAGCCCTTGGTGACGTTCTTCCCAACTCCCTAGGACAACAGGTGGTCTTTCTTGTATTAGAGATACTAGCTGCAGAGAATGAAGAACTTTTTACTAACTGTAAGAGGTGAGGTCTCTGTCCCAAGCCTTTCTCTACAGTCAGAATTAAGACAGCCTGGCAGCAAGCAAGTCTGGGTGAAAGGCATGCTGGGAAGGAGAGGAAAACAAAGACCACACTCTGAGAACTTGGCAGCCAGGTGCTCGCTGAGTACACGAGACCCAGGTGGGCTGCGGTCAGGCGCTGCTGCACTGCTAGTGAGGCAGGTCGCCTGCAGGCTGGCTGGTGTGAGGACGATGTGCTGGCATCTTCCTGAGCACACCGTGAAGCCTTTCAGCCCGCCTGGGCTCTTCCGGTTCAGCACTCTGGAACTGAGAGCAACTAGTAGAGGATGCCAGCCAGACAGCCCTTGCCTGCTGTCGATCAAGAGGATGGGTTTGGTTCAGAGAGCCAGAAACAAAGTTCAGCATCCCAACCCCTGAGGACGTTCCAGCGACGTGGCACCACTGCTTAACCGCCACATTTTCCTGCGTTCCCCTGCTGGTATCCAGGGGACTTTTGTTCTCTGTGGTTCATCAATCTAACCGTCTCCAACTGAGAGATGTAAATGCTTGTACTGAAATTTCAAATTCAAGAGGGTTCTAGTGTTCTCTCTACCTGCAAGGGAGGAGGGAGGGAACATTCCCTTCCCCACCCAGCTGGAATAGCAACCGATGAACGCATTCTTTTGATAGAATTCTATCAAAACAAGCTGTCCTCCAATGAGATCCAAAAGCTGGCTGTACAGGCTGTACCCTGCCCGGCCTCGTTCCATGATTCTCAAGACTCGCCCGCTCCCCTAGCTGGGTGCAGACTTCAGACAGGAAGCTTGTGCAGGAAGAGAGAGCCAGCTCAGGGGGGCCATGGCAGGCTCCGCCTGCCCCCAGTGATGGGTCCTCCAGGGCTCATTATTGCTTCAAGTTGCCAAGCAGCTCATTTGTAGCGAGTTCCTACAAGAAAGTCATTTCCAAGTTTCAAGAAGACCTCAAAGGCTAGTATCTAGTTTGCACATATATGATCTTCAGAAACCTATGGGGGGGAAATGGAGCAATGACCCCAAATGCCCACCCAACTTGAATGCGTTAACAACTTTAAACCTGGATGACCACTGAATTTTACTAATCTAGTGCTGAAATAGGAAAGGCCCTTAATTCCAAAATTATAAGTGCTTTTAAAACAAAAGGAATTAAAGAACCAAAATCAAAACGCCAGCCACTGAAAATGAGATAAATTTATCAAGGCATTTATGAACAGCCAATGAGAAAGAGGAAGAGAGGAGGCGGCTTTCTCAAACCCCAGGTTTTATACCTGACTCGCTATAGCAGGAATGAGGAATCCCTAAGGACTCAATTTAGTCCCCTGGAAAACACACTAAGCCACAGAGCCTACTGCCTGGTAACCTGAGCCTTAGACTCCTTTTTCCGTATAGACTCAGGTGCCTGAAACCTCTTCCTCATCTCAGAAGAGACTCTAACCCCTGAGGGGGGGTTAAAAAAATCTTCTGAATATTAATTTTTCCAAGCAATTTCTTTTAAGAAGGCTGGTTACAGTAAGTTGGGTGCAGTAATGCACTTTGGTCCCCACTGATACTGCTTCCGAAACCCAGAACTTCCTGAATGTATTGGATGGAACAGGCCACGACATCTAAACACTTGGGCCTGGATGGAGTTCTCGGCCATTGCTATTGGCTACCGTGTGGATGTGATTGTAATTGGAAAGTCTAGAGAACTCCGCTCCTTCCACATCCTAGGTGTGGGACACATGGTCTCAATCACTCAGGGTGCCTGAAATAGCCCACTCTCTTCTCACTGGTGACCCCAGTACTGGAGAGGTGCTGTAACCTGGTATTTCCTCTCACCTCCTCTCACCCAAACTTGTCCTGATGGTGTAGGAGTCTTTGCTGCTGAAGCTGCAGTCACCAGCAGCCCAGCTCAGCCCTGCAGCTGGGAGCTGAGTCTGCAAAGAACACACTCCTGCCTTGGAGGGCGGGGGTCCCAGAGCTTAACGAGGCTGCAATCCTCTCGCCTGCCTCCAACAAGGGCAGTGGCTCGGGGTCCACACTGCAGGGCCTGTATGAACTGGGAGGATCAGGCCCCCACCTGACTCCTCAGCAAATATGAAAGTAACTGGGGATCGGCACCTCCAGCGGGGGACCCTGGAAGACGAAGCAAGTCGCAGGTCCCAGATGGATGCATGGCATGGATCCCTCGCCACTATTGCTATCCAGGTGCTAAGGTGACACCCGTGGCCCCGCTCAAGAGCGCCAGCAGAGATGGAGGCAAGCAGTGATGGGCACTGCTTTCTAACGCCACTTTTTCATCTCTGCTAAAAGAGACGACCCTGAGTGCACCCACACGTGCTCAGGAAGCCCTGGCGCCACGGGGATGCACACTCTCAAGCCCAAGCTGTCCTCCAGTCCTGAGCCTTCCTGTCTTGTACACACACACACACACACACACACACACACACACACACACACACCAGGCCGCTGCTCAGAGCTTCCAGTAGAAACCCTCATCCTCACAACTCCGGTTCAGGATGCCCCTGCTCCATCTCTGTACCCTCTGTCTGCTGAGCAACCTCCCAAGCCAGGGGACCACTGCCAGCTCCCAGGCCCCTTTTGGTCTTTCTGCTTTCTGGACGCAGGGAGTGTTGGATAGTAGTGGCCCCTATGCAAGCCCCAATGTATCAATGCAGTTAGCAGACACTGCCCCTGCAGGCCTGGGCAGAGGTTGCTGTATGTTCACAACCGTCAACTCTTCCAGCCCCCCAAGCTGGGCAAGAAGGCCCTACCCTGATTCCAAAATCCTCCAGTCTGAGAGGAAAGGGCTTACATAGACCCAGTCTCCCTGCAGCTGGCTCAGCCCCACCTGCTTTGGGGTAGGGGGAGTGTGTAGACAGCCCCCGCTGTGCCTGGCCTCTTGATCTGGCTACAGCACTCAATCCCCAGGCTCCTGATCTCAGTGCTCAGCCCCCAGGGTCCCAATCTCGGTATTCAGTCCCCAGGCTCCAGCTTCCTCTGAGCCCCTGCTGGGTCCCTCTCCTTGAGCCTTCCAGACACACCAAGCTACTGTGCACTGTAGGAGCCCCTCAGTGACCCTGCCCCCCATGAGCGGTCTGCCCACATGAAGCATAGTGAACTCAGGGCATTTCCTATACCCTGTTTAATCACTCCCCTGACCCACAAGGCTGCCTCGAGTTGCTAGGATGAAGTTCCTCTTTGTTCTCCAATCTCTAGACCCACTGAGGTGTCTGGCACTGTCCCAAAACGCCACAGTAGGGCGAGATAAAGGCCAGGACCGAGAGCTGGCTGTGGCCACCATGGCCTGGAGGAGGCTGAGCAGACAAAGGGCACAGGGACGGACCTCTGATTTACAGATGTGTAAGCCCGCTTCCTCCATTAAGCTAGCAGCATGCTCCGAGGGAGAAAGGTTTCATTGCTAAGCCCGTGCTGCGGATGTGGAAACCGGGGCTCAGAGAAGAGAAGCGCTGGCCCCAGACTGCACAGCCAGGGGGTGCAGAGGGGCCTCTGCATGGCTTGTCGGCTGCCTGCTTAGCTCTCCCCATGGCCTGGCTGCACTGCCAAAGATTAAACAAGCATGTGTGAAATGAAATGAAAGCCCAGCTGTCCCTCCGCATGGCCCAAGCCTGCCCCGTGCTGACTTCAGCAGCAGTTTTTGGGTGCTGCACCTCCACACCCCCAAATCTCCTACCAGGGGCCCGGGGATGGTAGCCTTTTGGTCAATTTCTCATCAAATGTCCACACCCTGCAAACACCAGCTCACCTTGCTGCCCAGGGCTCCTGCCAGGGACCTCCACTGTGTTGGGGAGTCGGCTGCTCACTCGGAGCCCGCCTCCCATGCCGTCCAAGCACACGGGGCCATTGGCCAGACCGTCCAGGGTGTTGATGTGGGTGGGGTAGGGCTCAAAGGTGGGGTCCAGCTCCAAGATCAGCTTGTTGAGTTGCTCAATGGACTGGTCAATGTCCAGCGTGGGGGACCCCGGGACGGGACCTGAGTTCAGATCCGAGCTGGTTCCATTCACCACTTTCTCGTCTGCAAACCTGGGCTGGAAGGCCTTGTTGGGACAGTCTGGCTGTGGGTCGAGGGGGTGTGGCCCATTGCTGATACCCCTCTGGACGGCCACTCTGCTACTGTTTCCACGGGCGGGGGTGACTGGGACCCTGGGCTGGGTCTGGATGAGGCCGGGGCCATCCGCTGCGCCCTGGCTGCCCAGCCTGGCCTCTGCATCAGGAGCAAAGCTGTACTGATGCGCAGCCACCATTTGCTGCTGACGGACCCAGGTCTGGGTGGAGTAGGCGCTCTGCCCATAGGCCTGCGTTGGGGTAGGCACTGAGGGCTTCCTCAGCAGGGGCTGCTTAGGCTCTCGGCCCCCCAACGTCCGCTCCCGCTCGTAGAGAGTGTCCACACCAAGGCCCAGGTCCGGAGCCAGGGCGCTGTGCGAGTCCTCGCCAGCGCTGCTGCCGAAGCCGTCAGACAGGAGCGAGTTCTGGCTGTTCTTGTGGCAGGCGAAGGGGCCCAGGTGGGCTGACTGCGGCCCTTCCGAGGAGGAGAGAGTGCCCAAGCTGTCCACGCTGTGCAGATCGTGGTGGGGCATCTCGTCATCCAGAATGTCCGTTTCCCGGTCCTTCAGTGCGGTGTCTCCGTTCACGTGGACCTGGGCTGGCACCACGTGGCGCGTACCACTGTATTTACTGCCAGCATCACTCATGTCCTTGCTGACGCTGCCGGAATCTTCCAAGCCAAAGCCACTGAGCAGCTGGTCCAGCTCAGCCTTCTCCTGAGGACTCAGGCCCCGGCGGGCTCCCAGGGCCGGGCGTTCCTCTGTCTTATCAGTCCTGGCTGAGGCGGTAGAGTGGCCAGAGTCGCTGCTGACAGACAGGGTGTGGTCACTGTGGTCGGGGCTACTGGTGGCCGGAACGGTCTGGGGGCTGCCAGGGATGCCGGGATCCGAGGAGCTCTTCTTCCTCACCTTGGCATAGAGGCTGCCGTCAACAGGGCCTTGCATGTGCAGCACTGGGGGAGAAAGCAGGAGACAGCAGGTGAGCCAGGGGGGAAGGGGGATGTCACTGCTTACCGGGGGCACCTGAGCTTGGATCCCAGTACAGCCTGCAATAAACAGGGGCAAAGACTCCTCTAAGATCCCCCATTCTGCATATTCTCTGCAGAACAAATGCACATGAAAAGGAGTCCAATTAATCTTCTGGTGTGAATATCATTTTTGCCTTTGATACACATACTACCATCCTTCAAAGAAGCTACGGGAATCGCCACCCTCTGCATTAGCTTGCCTGAGTGCTCATGATTAACATTGTTATCCAGAATGCGGAGCCCAGCTCAGCGCATAAACACCCAAGCGCTGACTGTTTGCCTATGACAGGACAACTCCCGCTCATACATCTACAGGCAGGATAATCAACTTTTTGTTAAATCAGTACCTCATTAACAGACCCGCCATCCTCGCAACATCCTAGGAACTGTCAAAATTGAGATATGCCCTTCCCCAAGGGCTACATGAGTGATGTGCGCAAGTGTGCCTCTACCATCCTGTACTCCATTAAGAGTCTGGTTACAGCCGGGCGTGGTGGCGCACGCTTGTAATCCCAGCATTCCGGGGGCTGAGACGGGAAGATGGCGGTTCACTGACAGCCTCAGCTACTTAGTGAGGCCCTTTGCAACTTTGTGAGACCTTGTTTCAAAAACAGAAAGACTAAGCCGGGTGTGGCAGCACATGCTTGTAATCCCAGCATTTGGGAGGCTGAGACAGGAGGATCATGGTTAGCGGACAACCTCAGCTACTACTTAGTGACGGTCCTTTACAACTCGGTGAGACCCTGTTTCAAAAAAAGAATAAAAGTAGGGCTGGAGGTGTAGTTCAGAGGTAGAATGCCCCTGAGTTCCATCCCTAGTACCGCACATAAACAAATAAATAAATAGACTAAAAAATAGGGCTGAAGGTATAGCTCAGAGGTAGAATTCCCTTGGGTTCCATCCCCAGTACCGCAAAAAAAAAAAAAAAAAAAAAAGAAATCTGATTACAATACGCCAATAAAAAAAATTAAAAAAATTTTTAAATGATTTTTAAAACCTAAGAAGGAAGGAAGGAAGGAAGGAAAGAAAGAAAGAAAGAAAGAAAGAAAGAAAGAAAGAAAGAAAAAATATTCTGTGCATGGTGGTGCATGCTTGTAATCCCAGTACATGCGAGGCTAAGACCGGAGGATCACAGGTTCTAGGACAGTATCAACAATTTAGTGAGGTCCTCTGCAACTTAGTAAGATACTGTTTCAAAATTTAAAAATAAATAAATAAAACCAAGCTGGAAGTATAGCTCAGAGATAGAATGCCCAGTACCCAAAAATAAAAAATAAAAAATATGGTACTCAATGAAAAGGCACGGTGGAGAGGACCTTGGCCTTCCTGGGTAGCACAGCTTCTTCAGACCGCACAGGCATCTGCTGACCATGCTGCAGCTCACCTGCAAACAGCGCCCTCCATACACAGAAGTGCAGAAAAACAAAGCTCAGGCCTGCAACACGAGGGGGAAGAGCTCATCTCTGCCCTGCTGTTATTAGTCAGGGCCTTGGCAGGGGTATTCAGACACTCCCCAGCCACAGTCTGCTGACTGGCAGCTGCTCGCAGCCCTGGCCACACATGGTGCGTCATGGCCGCAGCCTCCCAAAATAAGCCGAAGATTGTAGTCAGCAAATCCCACCCGCAGGCCTCTCCACCTCCCTCCGCTGTGAAATCACAGGGGTTCCACCACAGGGGAGCTACTGATGGCCAGAAACCTGAGCTGTTCACACAGCTGGAATTCGAGAGACTGGAGCTGCTACTGCCTGATAGCAACTGAGTCGACACAGTAGTCGTGCTGGAGGGACCTAGCCTCAGCGAGTGCTTCCCGGTCTCGGCTGCAGACTGGACACGTGGCCATGGTCGGTGGCTGCTGGCTTGTTTTGCAGACACGGGGAAGCGTGCTGGGTGCCATGCCAAGAGTGAGAACAGCCCCAGGAGCACAGCCCCGGAGAATGTGCATAGCCCTGGGATTCCGTCCTGTTTCAACTGCGCTGAGAGGCAATGGGCAGAGAAGAGGGATGGGGATGGAGGACACCAGGGCACAGTCCAGTCTGGAATGACCAGTCCTCATCTGAGAGGGGCGGGCCTGGAGGGTAAAATGATGTGCTAAGTGCTGTCAATAAACCAAGACTTCGGGACCAGGCAGCCATTGACAGGAGCGCTTGCTGGGTCAAGCCAAGGGATGCACTTGAGGTTAAGGGTGTCCATGACAGGTACTGAACACTGAAGCAGGAATGTGGCACTTTTTCTCTGTCTTAAGCTGCGACCTAATGAGTAAACTGGATGTTGTTAGCCCTTGTTTATCTAGAATACACTAGAAGGGATCAAATACCATCAAGCATTTGCCTAAGGTCAAGTGGTTGTCAGGAGGCAGAGGTGATTAGCATCCCTGCCAATACACGCCACCGCCCTGTGGGGACAGCGCCAGGAGGGTGCACACTGACCCCCGTGGGCCTGCCCATGAGGTCCCAGGGCTCTGACCAGGGACAGCAAGTGAGCCTGGCCAGGGTTCAGCACAGACTCCTGCGGTACCCAACTCTGTGCGAACCAAAAGAGACTCCTGGAAAGAAGGCTTAATTTAAAAGTCACCCGCAACCGGAGCATGGTGCTGTGTGCTTGTATTCCCAGCATTTGGGAGGCTGAGACCAGAGGATCGCAGTGTGTGGACAGCCTCAGCTACTTAGTGAGGCCCTCTGCAACTCAGTGAGACCCTGTTTGAAAATAAAGATTAAAAACAGGGCTGCGGATGTAGCTTGGAGGTAGAATGCACCTGGGTTCCATCCCCAGTACCGCAAAAAAAAAAAAAAAAGTCACACCTGCAAATGTCACCTGTACATAGTCACAAGGAACAGTGTAACCCGTCACTTGGGCCGTGCAGTACAATGGCCCCTTGAAGCTCTGCCATCAGATGGACACGAGTTCAAATCCAGTCTTGGTCTTGGACTCACCCTCGGGGTTTTGCCAACCAGGGTTTCACCTTGACCTCCAACTTCCCAGGTATAAAATGGGTAGGTGGAGCCAAGCACAGTGCTGCGCACGCCTGATAAGCTGAGTACTTGGGAGTCTGAGACAGGAGGATCACAGGCTCAAGGCCAGCCAGCCTCAGCAACTTAATGAAACTCTGTCTCCAAATAAAAAATAAAATTGGCTGGAAGTGTAGCTCAGAGGCAGAAGCTCCTGGGCTCAATCCCTAGTACCACAAAATCCAAACAAACAGGTAAACAAACAACAAAAAGACAACCGCGTGAATGGCTCTGGGTGAAAGCTGTTATCGGCCCTGAGTACCCACCAGTTTCATTTGGCTTCTGTCAGGGTGTTCTTTTGCCAGAAAAATTCAACTACAGGAGACCTGCTCAGTGGTCTTGCAAGATCCAGGGCGTGAGCAGGAGAAAAGAGGCGCTTTGATAGGTGGCCTCTGCTCTGTAAGAACCACGGAGATCCCTGCATGCTGGCCAATGAAGTCACAGATATGGCTTCCCCCTCTAACCAAATTAAATGGTACAATGACTAAAAAAACAAAACAAAACTGAAATCCAAGAACAAATCGCAAAAATAATCTTCCAATGTAAACTGCAAATGCAGCTCCCCCAAAGGGCCTGCTCATCTTCTGAGGCAGAACCCGAATCGTCTGGCTAGTTCTACGCTAAGAACAGAATAGAAAGAAGGACCTGCAGATGCTCAGGAGCCGGCGATTCCATAGGCTGAGAGGTCATAAATAATCCTATACTATTTTCACTAGTAGGAGGAAACTTTACAATGATAATAAACATATAGGGGCACCATTTCATCCACTGGCCATGTACTGGCTCTATGGCAGGCCAAAGCATCCTGGGAGAGTCTCGTCAACACAAAAGTCCAGGAGGGATTACAGCCACATCCCCAGAAGCTAGCAGCCACCACACAGAGTGGGGACATCACGCCCCATCCTGAAAGCCACCTGGAGCTCCGGGGAGGCTGCCCCAGGGTTTCTGAGCACCCGCCTGCACAGCAGGCCTCGGGACCAATGGAAGAGGACCCGGCATGCCCCGTTCCCAGGCTGTGTGCTGGTAAAGGGCTAACACTTTGCAAGAGGACAGACCTAGACTTTTGCTTTAGGCCAGTGAGGCACCCACACTTTCCTTTGTTCTTGAAGACGGGATTCCTCTCCCGCCATCTCTGCAAGCGCTCCTGGTCATGGCATTTAGATTTTTTGAGCCCCTGCTTCTTCGATGATAACATGGGGTAATTATTCCTATCTTTCAATAAAGTTCTAAGAACTGGAGAATATATACATTTAAGTCCCCAGCTCACAGGCCCCTAAGATATTCATAATACATTAAAAGCCCTTTCCCCACTGGACAAAGCCTGGTGTCCCCTCCCTGGACACATTTCCTCCTTGCCTGCTCTCTCCTGTCCAGAGTGCAAAGGCAAGTGCCTGTCCCAGGCCTTGGCTCCTGCCACTCTGCTCCCAGGGACCCCCACCTCCCTGCCTGTGCCCTGACCATCCTTCCTTGCCGGCTTCTCACCTGTAGCAGGCACCAACTGCACGGTCTCCCTGCACTATGAACCGCCTGGCTTGACACTGGGACACAAATCCTCTTTGCCAGCTCTGGCTCCCAGGTGAGAGAGAGCAGCCTGGCGCCCCGTGGACATTGAGTAATCGATACACCAGACATCCCGGCTTGTTCTTACGAGACGCTGGATGTCTCAGCTTGTTCTTACATGACAAAACCTGGGAGCTATTGTGAAAAGGAGCGTGGCTGCCTTTGCAGGCAAAAACAATAATAATCATTACTATTAAAGAATTCTCTCCCCCCCCCCAAAAAAAAGCCTCAAACCAGCATACAACCAATGAGGGTGGAGGACAGAGGTCCCCCTCCTGCAGCCCTTGGCCTCCTGCAGTTCTGGGTCCCATTCTCTGGGCATCCAAACACCCCTCCCAGGTAACAGAGCTGAGTCTGGCCTGGGCCCGCCATATGAGCTGAAATCTCTCTCACCTGGCTGGTCTTCAAATGACACAGACCAAAATGGAAAAGTACTAGAAGCCACCCCATCTCAGACTTCCGAAATTTCAAAGGCAGCAAAAGTCACAGCCCTAAAGATGAGTCTGAAGCGCCCATGAATTGGAAAGCAGGGGCCGGAGGACTCCAAGATGCATGAACACCATCTGGCCACGGTGTGCTCAGAACCCAGAAGGGAGCTGGTTAGCAAAGTGGAGCCCCAGCAAACAGAAGCCCATCGAAAACCACACCCTTCTCTCCACCTGTGAGGGGCCATTCCTTGTTCAGAGCCATGCAGGTCTGAGAGCGGGGCTGTGCACAGGCCTGGCACCTCACCTACATACAGCTATCTTCATACCAGGAAGCCCAGTGCTACCCGGCTGCACCGGCAGCCTCATCTAACTGCTTCCTAAGAACAGATGTAAAAACTTAAAAGCAACTCAAAGAGCATCATAGCTAGAGAGGAGTCTTGGGCGTGGGGGGCTCTGCATCTAGACCAAAGAAACAATGTGGCCAGTCACTTTCCATCTATGTCCCTGGGCACAGGCTATGGCCAGGTTCCTCCTGCCCTGAAGGGCCCAAGGGTCAGCGCCTGTGAGCCCTACCCTACCTCCCGCCATCCCGGGCAGAGGGAGACTGCAGGGCTCTGTGCTGTAACAACTGGGTGTGCTAGGAAAGCTTCCAGGCTGAGGGGCCCAGAGGAGGGAGTCCCGTCAATCAACTGACCCTGGCATCTTTTCCTATTGGCTGTCCCTCAGCATCCATGGAGGGTGGTTCCAGCACCACCCCCATTCATCCCCAAACCCACAATTAAAAAATTGCTCAAGCCCCCATTAAAAAAAAAAAAAGCTTGGTATTTGTATATAACCTATTGATGTCCACCCATATGTTTTATATCATCCACACGCTGCGTATAATACTTAATCCAATGTCAGTGCTATGAAAATAGTTGTTATATCATTTAGGAAGGGACTAATAACTAGAAAAAAGATCTATATACATTGAGCACAGATATAACTCCTTATTTTAGAATATTTTTGATCCTAGGTTGGCTAAATACTCGGTTGCTGAATTTGAGAACCCAGGGCCAATTTAAACGGCATGTTTGAAGTGTTTGTTGTGCTAGCCAGATGTGGTGGGACATGTTTGTAATCCCAGTATTTGGGAGGCTGAGACAGGAGGATCGTGGTTCACGGGCAACCTCGGCTACTTAATGAGGCCCTTCGCAACACAGTGAGACCCTGTTTCAAAATAAAGAATAATAAATGGGGCTGGAGGTGTAGCTCGAAGGTGAAATGCCCCTGGGTTCCATCCCCAGTACTGCCAAAAAAAAAAAAAAAAAAAAAAAAAAAACACACACACAAAAAGGTTTGCTATTGCCCAAAAGCAGTATGGCAAGTCTAAACCTACTCTCATCCTGCAGAAGGAGAGCCTGCTTCTAGAGCAGAGAATGACCTTGTCAGGAACCAATAGCTTTTCCACTGCTGACAGAAGCAAGATAAGAACCTTAACACACCCTCCCCAGTGCAAGCCCCCAGCCCTGACCAACCAGACTGAGGTCCACCCTCTCAGAGGCAGCCCTTGCACAGCCCAGCAAAGGGCTCCCTGCAGCCGGGGCCAATTCAAATTCACACACACGTACATTAGGCACTGAATCCCCGCCGTGTGACACACCAGTGAGGTTTATGGTCTGAAGAAAAAACAGAAGAAAGAAAAGCTAGAGAGGACATTGTCGTCTCTTTAGAAGATAGGTCCAGATGCCACAGACTCCTACCACCTCTACCTGCGGATGGCCACGCCCTACCCGCCTTACTTGTAACTTGTGGCTTGACCTTGCAATGGGCAAGAGCAACTCACAAAATATTTCAAAAGCAATAAAGAAGAGGAAGGCCTTCACCCCAGAAAAAAGATGAAACCATTCCCTCCTATCTCAGCTGAAGGCAGATGGACGAATGCCCACTTGTGCTCGCAGGTGTACCAAGTACTGGCCAGCCCAAGGGAGGCTGCAGAAGGCTTCCTGAAATCTCCACTGCCTCTACATGCTGACCTTCGGAATCTCATGTTCTATTTCCACAGGTCTGCTTCAAAAGCAACTTTTCATTTCAAATGACTCACTTTGGGGCCACACGGCTGAATCGAGTCCCACATCCAAAGAGGGTGATAGGCAGAAATGGTCACAGGTCCCCAGAATAAAAGCTTGACAGCCACCGCCCTCCCTGGAAGAGAGTCACGGAGGAAAGTACTCCTTGTTAAGACCAAAGAGCATCCACAGGCAGCCTCTAGCCCGGGGCCTAGTGAGCACGGCCAGGTTCCGAGGCTTCGAGTGCCGTGACATCATGCGGATGAGGATGCTCCTACACTTGAAGGGTCAGGACGCAGGTGGGCTTGGTGAGGGGAACAGGCAGGCATGGTCAGGATGCAGGTGGGCTTGGTGAGGGGTTCACATTGTCCCACAGCCATTTTCCTAACCGCCCACCCTGTGTGGTTCTACGGGAAGCTGCCGAGCTCCAGCCCTTACCAGCTGTCAACTCTTCCCCAGTGGACTGTACCCTCTCCTCCTGCTGCTCCCTCAGTGGCTGATAACAGAGTGCATCGGCACAGTCCGAAGCCAGCATCACTATCACTGGCCCAGCTCTTCATGCCTGCTGCCTCCTTTGAGGCTCACAGCCAGCCCAGAAGGGGCGGCTGCTTTCCTCTGCTGGCCCCAGGAGGCCATAGGCCGCGGGCTTTGGTGGGCCAGCCCTGGGTCCTGGGGGGCAGGAACAGGGTGAGCCGGCAGAGCATACATAGACACCTGGGGTCCTGTCTCCATCGCTGATCTCAGCTCAGCTTTTAGCAAGTGTTTCTGCTGGACCGAAGCATGAGGCGCTGTGACGGACCTGCGTGTTTCCCAGCAAACCATGAGGCTGGTTGGGCTAGAAGAGCAGGGCTTGGTGAGGACATGATGGAGGAAAAAGCATTCATCACTGAGCCAGGAGGGCTGAGAACTCAGCCACGGCGCACAGCACAAGACGAGGTGAGAAGGATTAGCCATGGGTCTTCTGGCTAACCCTTCAGCTGAGTGAGATGCGGGGTGTCCCAAAGGTGCCTGCTCCCTCCTGACCTGGGGCTCCCTCCTGAAGGGGCTGCAGTGCCAAAGGACCTGCCCTGTCCCCTCAGGAGAAGCCCTGAGGGGATGCTGTCATCACCACTGATCATCTAGGCGTGAGCTACTATCTCTCTCTTCCTCCATGCAGACATTTATAATTAGAGCATTTTAACCTCAGAGGGAAACAAGGTCGGCTTTTATTTTTTTGCAATAGGATTGTGCCTCTGTGCTAATTAAAGATTTCCCCAGTGTGTACTGAGTCCTTTACCATTCCAGAGAAAAATCAAGACCGAAGAATTGATGCCTTTGCCTGGGCCTTCAAGACTCTCGCTTTTCATCTGTACAATCAATCAGAACCTCCTCGCTGGCCTCCATTTATTACAGGGTGGGATGAAATGGGCCTTTTTCCCCTCTCTCTCTCTCTCTCTCTCTCTCTCTCTCTCTCTCTCTCTCTCTCTCTCTCTCTCTTTTAACCACAAGATGGTAATAAACTGCTCTGTAGAAAGCAACCTCTATTTCTCTCCCTAGGCAGAGTTCCAGAAATAACTACCATTGAAGACACAGTGCTCTGGGTGCGTTGGCCTCACCTTCCCGGGCCCCAGACACAAACAGCCCTCTGAGCTAAGCTAACGGGGGAAGCAGGGCGCCAGTGGCTGGTGGCGGGCACAGCTGGAGAACAGGCAGGCGGGAGAGCCCTCAGATGAGCTCTGCACCCATGCCCGCTAAAGCCAGGCAGGCTAGACGTACTTCAGAGATGTGGAAAAAGAAAAATTAAATAAATAGTGAAAGCAAGAACAGGAGCAGGCCTTCTATGCCAGCATGCCCAACCGGCCATAAGCTGCTCTGGAAAAGAACAAGCCCCATACCCCACTTCAGCCCACACCCCGCTCCAGCCAAGAGTGGCAAGAGCCTACAGCTTCCAGACACTCTGTGGGCTCCTGGGCGAGGCTCTGGAATGTGTTGATAAAGGAGATCTGAGGTTCTCAGTGGGGCTGTGACGGCCCAGCACAGGCTGTTCCCGGTGCCCCCAGCCGCACACAGATGAAGGCTGCCAGGGCAGACGCCCCTTCCTGACACCCAGCTCCTGTCCTGGCAGCCTTCTGAACCTGCAGCCCAGCTCTCGGGGGACACTTCCAACTGAGAAACACATTCCGGCCACCCCAAGAGGAAGACAGGAGGCCCTTCAGCCTCACAAGAGGCCACCTGAGCTGGCCAGACAGGGAGCTAGCCAGAAAATCCACACACCCCACTGAGCCATCTGTTTCAAGGAGAAGCAGGAAAATCGGACTCCGGCAGCTTGCAAAGAGATAACGGCATCCCTGGCTGGTCCAGAGGGGCATGCCCGCTTAAAGCACCTGTTCTGATCTGCACTATTTCACGCCATGACCTGATCCGTCCCCAGCCGACACTCTCTCTCTCTCTCTGCTCCTCCAGGAGTCTTGGTGTGCTGGCAAGTCTCAGAGAGCACATGGCTGTGTTTCAGGCATCTGGAGCTTACAGAAGGCGTGCACGCACACACACGCGCGCGCGCACTTACACACACACACACACACACACACACACACACACACAAATGTACCCAGGCTCGCAGCTTACCTTCCTTCCTTGCACCCAGGGGCTCTTTCAGCCTGTGGCACTCATCCCCAATTCCCCTTGAGGAGAGCCCCTAGCAACATCTCTGAGAGGCGGAGGGGGCCTGCCTCCCGGGCTCCGCCCGCCACTGCAGCTCCTACAAGGTGAGAGAACCTGTAGACTGAGCAGGGACTTTGATTCTGCCAAAAAGCGCCTGAGCTATGTAAACAGGAAGGCGGGGCTTGGTGCAATCAGGTTTAGTGTAATTTGAACTCTGGCAGTGGAGGAGGCAGAGAAAGAATTCCTCCAAAGAGCCCTCAGCCAGACTTCTGCGTTCACTCCTCCACCTTCCACTGGCCGTCATCCAGAGCCAGCGCCGACCAGCTGCTTTTTCAAAAACCTCAGCTTCAGCGTCTACCTACTTTTTTCAAAATATCCAGCCAGAAAAATCTTTGCAGGACCTCTTCGGGGTCTTGGAGCGGTCCTGTGTCTTGTGTTTGAGGAGCGTGGGGGCTTTGTCAGTACTCATTGCACACAGCAGCACATTTTCTGCGCTGTCTGTAGCAGCTCCTTCTCTTCTCGGACCTAGCTGAGCTTCAGCCCGTGGCTGCCTGAGCATCAGCCCTGGCGCACACGCTTTTACTCTTTAAGTGAACAGCATCCACTACAACACACAAGGGAGGCCCTTTATATGTTGTCAGATCCACAGGGCACAATGAAGCTCCCTGTACATGTCACCTCTGAATCAGGAAGCAGAGGAGACACAATAGGCCTGGGACCTGAGCACAGGCGGAGGGTAACACACACCAGAGACAAAGCTGCAGCTCTCTTACAGAGCTGCACACAGCTTACAAGATATCAAGATAAGCTCAGTTCACCTTCGGGCGCAAGGATCTCTTTTATGATACGACAGAATGTCTTTCTTGTGCAAGCGGTGCTATTAAATCCGCTATTCTGTGAAGGGTATTGACTAACCCACCTTCCCATTCAAGGAAGCAGCAGTCTTGTTCCCCTCCTGCAAAAAATGTGGTCACCCCAGCAAAGGAAGGGGCCAGCTTATCTGATTATATTTTCTCTCCAAAGAACACATCTTTTTTCAAAGGAAAAGAGATTAGAAAAGATATTTGAATAATCTAGTTTAAGGGCTGAAATGAATGTCTATGCCTTTCCTAGACAACCGGATTACAGTGACAACCAGGAGCCCAGCCTTCCACAGCACTCAGATCTTACACACAAACGCATCACAAAACTTTACAAGGAAAAAAAAAAGCTAAGAAATCAATAACACGTAAGAGAACAAAACTATGTGTGCACTGACAGGTGGTGTCTTTTCTCCATTTCCAGAAGAAAAAAGTTCCAGGATGAGTTCTGTGTTGAAAAGGGTATTTTCTTGAGTGTGGCTCTGGGCTGGTTTAGTTTAGGGTTCAGATTTGGTCTTTGTGAATTTTCTTCGTGTTGACGCCAGCTTTATGAATGAGGTGCTATACATCTTCATGAACTATATGGTAACTAACGGCCCTTGGGTCCTCAGATCTTGCCGTTTGTGTGGCTGGGGCCAGTGAGCAGGCACAGCGAGATGCTTTCATTGTCCGCATGCTCCCTACCAGTGGGTTTTGGATTGCATGAGGCCTGCTCAGAATGTTAGTATTAAGTTCTCATGAAACAACATGGTCTTTTGAAGCTTTCCCAAAGGCAATTCTGTGACTCAGAGGGTTTTTGAAAGGCCCCAAACATTTTAAGCCTGAGAAGTTCTAATTTTGTATGCACATCTAATGAAGAACAGTGGGCCATCTAGCTTGGCTCTATGCGGCTCTCCCACCCTGTGCAGCAACCAGGAGGAGAAATGATGTGGCTTTTACCCACCACATTGGTCCAAGTTGCTCATTCCCACAATAAACATGGGCAGGTCTAAAGATTCCTCAAAGCTCACTTCACTTACATAATGTCACACACTGCCACTAAAGTGACCCTGATTAAAAAAAAAAAATGCCCTCTACAATCTGTGCTGGATATGTTAAATATTTCCAGTGAGGAACATTCACTTGGACTTTACTCAAGGGCCAGTTCTTCATGACATCTTAGAAAACAATAATGGGATAAAACTACTTCTAGTGTCTCTGTCCTTGGGCCTATGGAGAGAGCACCAGACTGTCTGCATGCAGCAGTGCGAGTTTAACATCAAAGGCTGTGAGAACGGCCACACAATTTTAATTACCTAGAGTCCGGGAATACCCACATAAGACAGTGGTTCCTGACTTTCAGTGGCTGACCTTGACTTCAAATAAGCTTTATATGGGAACCTAATATGAAGAATATAAGGAATAAAGCTGGGGACGGTGGCTGAGAGGCTTTTAGCAGGGGTAGATGGGGAGAAGGTGAGCCATTCTCTAAGCTTCAACTTGGAATCCAGAAGCTGCAGAAAGACGTGAAGTTAACTGACCCCAAAATATCACTATACCAAGACAGGCCCACTGTAAAGGGAAGGAGAAGCTGTTCCTCATAGGAACGTGTGTGTGTGTGTGTGTGTGTGTGTGTGTGTGTGTGTGTGTGTGTGTGGTTTCTCCTCTGTCCTGACAGCCCACGTGGGCTGGAGACATGGGTGTGAGGTTCACCTAGGGGTGCAGGATACCTGTCTCAAAAGAAACAAAGGACCCAAGACAAAGGGACAGCCTCAGCTTCGCCTCTGCCCTTAATGCTCTGGCCACCTTCCTTCCCCGTAAACTCCTGGCTCCTCTCTACTTGGAGACACTTTCCAAAGGGAAGAGTATTTGACAGTCACATACACATGCTCTAAACCCCACCACCACCCAGGCACTTCTAAGCCTGAAAGAGAGGAAAGACTTGTATGCACGCAGTCTTCCTCTTCAAGCGACAGGTGGAGACACAAGGTGAGGATGCTCCAGGGTGTTGGGATACGGAGGAAAATGGTGCCAAAATTCCTTGAATCTCACCAGCTGTGTTACCCATGCACTGGGTTACTGCTTCCTTCCTTCCTTCCTCTCCCTTCCTTCCTTCCTTCCTTCCTTCCTTTCCTTCCTTCCTCTCTCTTCCTTCCTTCCTTCCTTCCTTTCTCTCTTTCTTTCTTTCTTTCTTCCTTCCTTCCTTCCTTCCTTCCTTCCTTTCCTTCCTTCCTCTCTCTTCCTTCCTTCCTTCCTTTCTCTTTCTTTCTTTCTTTCTTTCTTCCTTCCTTCCTTCCTTCCTTTCTTTTCCTTCCTTCTCTCTCTCTCTCTCTCTCTCTCTCTCTCTCTCTCTCTCCCTCTTTTTGTGGTACTGGGGATGGACCTCAGAGCTTTGTACCTCCAAGATACCCCTAACCCTAGTTTTTAGTCTTTTTTATTTTTTGAAACAGGGTCTCACTGAGTTGCCAAGGGCCTCGATAAGTAGATGAGGCTGTCCATGAACCGCGATCCTCCGGTCTCAGCCTCCCGAATGTGGGTTACATTTTTAAAAGTCGGAGTTGGCAGAAATGAGAAATGCAATCGCAGAAGGGAATGCAGTGGTAATCCTGCCTGGCCTCTTCCTGGCGATGGGGAGAGAGGATCTCTCCACAGAAGTCACAGAAGCAAAGGGAAAGCGTGATTGGGAGTCATCATCGGACAACAAGTGCCAGGCCACACCAGAAGATGAGAAGCTCACCCAGAAGAGGGATCGGCTGACAGATGTTGGCAGAAGGGTGTGGCCAGAGCTGTTAAAGGAGCCAAGCAGCAAAGGGTCCCAGCACCAGGCTTTCCATGTGTCCACTGGAGCTCACACTGATGTGACCCTGTGTGATCAGGCTCACAAAGCCTTAACGCAGTGGGACCCCCTTTTTCCACACTCGTGTCTCGGTTAACCCCCCAGCAGAGCAGTAACTAGGCTGCTCGGCTCCAAGGGTGTGCCTCAGAGTCCAAAGATTCGCAGCCCAGGGGACTGGATGTGGGGCAGGAGCCTGAGTCATCGCGCGTGTGTTGGTTAAGTGGGCACGGCCATCAGAGAGCACGAGAGAAACTGGACCTAAGTTCAGAGAGGAAAATGAGAAGAGAAAGGCTGCCTGGCTCGTTTCCTTCCAAGACATGTGTGTGTCTGTAGCGATGCAGACAAGCCACCCGCCTTTCATCCCCGCTGCAGCACAGGACACCGTGCAGGAGGTGTCGGGGCTCCTGAGGGCAAGCTCGGGTGCTGGGTTTTATATGGGGGTCCAACCTGTCAGTGGCAGTACCTCATGGGACAAAGCTACTTACTCTGGGGCTCACCACTGGTGCCTCATTTAAGGGCACCAGCACATGATAACACATGTTTTCAGGTAATTTTTTCTGACACCACTTAGGTAAAGTAACGGACCCTTAATGAAATGGCAGCTGGGGCCTGCAGGAATCCATTGATTGCTGGTATCACGCGTACACTGAATACTTGCTCAGGTGACATTCTGGAAGACTCGTCATTAGGGTCACTGGATCGCTGGAAAGCGACCTTTTGGTTTTGGGGACCAGAGGTGCACAGCCTTAACTTAAAATTCACAGAGGAAAGGGGAGGAGATTTCTGAGCCCAGAGCAGGGCTGGATGCCCATCTGGCCCTCAGCCTCATGCCTAAAGCCAGTAATACTTAGAAAAGCTTGGTTCAAGGGTGTAAGCATCACTGTGACTAAAGATTATTGTTTCAAAATATGTTATGTACTCCACTTCATTTTGCTTTTAAAAATGTCCCCTTGAGCCAAGCCTGGTGGCACACACCTGTAATCCCAGGACTTTGGAGGCTAAGACAGGAGGAGGATCACAAGTTTGAGGACAGCCTCTGCAAGTAATGAGACTCTCATCAACCTAGGAAAACCCTGTTTCAAAACAAAAATAAAATAGGAGTGGGATAGTTTGAAAGTAAAGTGCCCCTGGGTTCAATCCTCAGTGCCACACACACAAAAAAAAATCCCTGGTCTTAACCTCAAATCCACTGAAGATATGCTATTTCTATGACGAGACCATTCTTTTCCCAAATATGCATCATTATTCTTTGGAGACATTCTCCAACTGTTACTTAGACCAACAGGAGCAAGATCTAAAGAAATTTTCCTCGGGGTGGGGCAGAGTCAAAACATTCACTAGTGGCCACCGTGAGCAAACGCCACAGACGACAGCTAGACTTTGGATGCCCAGCTCCCAGGAGGATGGAGCAGGGGCGCCGGGGGCTGTGCAGTCGGCAGAGAGCAGAGCCGGGCTCAAGGCTTAGCCCTCTGGTTCCGCCAGCCCCTCCTCTCACCACGTTGTCAAAACCCGCTTTGTTTTTCCAAATCTTATACCCCTACAACAATTTCTTGGAAGAAGAGCTTTCAAATCTGCTTTCAAAACGGCAATACCTGAATGGTCGCAACTTGATAGGGCATGTCGGCCGCCGGCTCTGCGCACCGTGACCAGCACACTTCCTGACCCGGCTTGTCCTAATCGGCCATCCCTGGGAGCTTGGCGGAGTGTCCAGAGCGGAGGGCACAGCTGTTTCCAAACTGCACCTTACTCTACAGGGTGTGGGGAAATCTGAGTCCTCTGCAGACTGTCTACTCCAGCAGCTGCTGCCTGCGGGAGCTCAGAACCAATTGTGGTTGTCTGGGAAGCCAAGCCTAAGCACCGGGAATGAACTTAAAGGTATCTGCTTAAAGCGGCAGAGCCCAGCCCTGGCAGTGCGGAAACTCTCTTGACGCTCACCTGGGACTGCCTGGAGAAAGCCCAGGGCCAGCAACCGAGCGCAAAGGAGCAGCCTGGCAAAACTCATGACCAACTCTGTCCTAATCCTGGCTTTATTCATGTCTTATTCCTCCACCTTCCAAGCACCTGAAGCCAGCACCGTCCATCTCCAGAGCTGCCCTACATATAGGCCTGGCTGTACTGAAAAGCCTGTATTGAAAAGCCAGAAGCCCCTTTACAAGCCCGCTGCTCCAGACTCTAACACGTGCAGAGTGTTCTCTGGTCCTGTATTACACTTCCAGATCATCCAGCCATGTGGTTTCTGGGACCCTCGCAGTCAACCAACCAAGGAGATGGGATTCTGCAGAATGAGGCTCCCTGGTTGGCCGTGAGCCCAGCACCCCATTACCCCATTACCCAGGCCTGCAGCTTCCATCCACACAGGCCACGCTCTAGCTAGAACGAGGCCCTCCTGCTGGGGAAAGGCATCCTGCAGGCCCTCCCCTTCCCACAGCCGGGCGTGTCCAGCGTCCTCACGGCATGGCCACTGCTGCCTCATCTCAGGGTAATCTTCTGTGCACACCACTAGACAATATAGGTAGTGTAGCTGTTCCTTTGCAATTCTTTCCCAATTCTCGACATGCCACTCAGGACCCGGCGTGCAGCCTGTGGGGACTGTTGATGTGTCAGGAATGCACCGTCGGCCTGCCATATTGCAGGTTCTGCACCATAGAATCAACCAACAGTGGCCCAAACCAAACATATTTTCTAAAATGTGTCTGTATTGAAAAGCCGGGCGTGGTGGCGCACGCTTGTCATCCCAGCATTTGGGAGGCCAAGACAGGAGGCTGAGTTTGAGGACAGCCTCAGCTACTACTTAGTGAGGCCCTTTGCAATTCAGTAAGACTCTGTTTCAAAATAAAGAATAAAAAATAAGGCTAGGGGTGTAGCTCCGAGGTAGAATTCCCCTGAGTTGCATCCCACTGCAAAAAAAAAAAAAAAAAAAAAAAAAAAAAAAAGTCTGTATCAAGCACAGAGACTTTCTGGCCATGATTCCCTAAAAAGTACAATAAAAAAAGATATGTCTCGGGCACAGCAACTATATCCTGCCAGGGTACGAGACCCCCCATTCTCTGGACACCAAGGTGTGGTATCCAGTGAGAACCAGCAGCTCCAGTGAGAGAAGGCAGTGGTCAGAGCCCCTGCCCCCGTGTGGTCTCATACCAACAGCCGGCTACCTGATGCTGCCCTTGTTTGCAAATCTCTTTCTGATAGAACAGAAAACACATCTAATACATCTATTTATTTATTTGTTTATTTATTTGAGACTGGCTGTCCTCTCTTAGTACAGTATTCTTGAGTTCCATCCATTTTCCTGCAAAAGGCAAGATTTTGTTCTTCTTTCTGACTCAATAAAACTGTGTGTGTATGCCAAAGCAGAGAGTCCCAGGGAGTGATGGAGGGGGATCAGAGACAGGAGGTGAAGACATAGTGTTAATAATAGAAATGATGCTATGAAGGAATGCAAAACTACCAATTCCAGCAGCAAAAACATGAGTGGGGAGGGAGAGAGGAGGAAAGACCCGGTGGGAGGGCACCAAGGATTACATACATGCGAGCTGGGCATGGTGGTGCACGCTTGTATCCCCGCACTTGGGAGGCTGACATAGGAGGATCTGGTGAGTGGACAGCCTCAGCTACTTAGCAAGGCCCTTTGTAACTCAATGAAACCTTGTTTCAGAATAAAGAATAAAACAAAAATATATAGGGCAGGGGTGTAGCTCAGAGGTAGAATGCCCCTGGGTTCCATCCCCAATACCGTAAAAAAAAGAAGAATTATATACGTGCATCTCTTTAACATTCTATACCCCAATATGTGTAAAATTTATAATGCAGAAAAAAAAATCACAAAAAGCACAAAATAAAACAACAACAAACCAATAACCCAGCAAGGGCCAGGGAGGCTCTGTGGCCCTGGCCAGCTCCTAGCTTCTGATTTCTCCTGGGAATGGCTTCCTTCCTCTCTGTCATTTGTCCACAGCTTCTTGAAAGAATCAAGAGGCTCTTGGAGGCCTCCAGGGAAGGACTCACTCCCTGGGAGTCTCTGCTTTGGCATACACACACAGTGGAGTTTTACTGAGTCAGAAAGAACAAAATCTTACCTTTTGCGGGAAAATGGATGGAACTCAAGAATATTGTACAGCCAGTCTCAAAAAAAAAAAAAAAAAAAGAAACCAAAAAAAAACCAGTAGGTGGTTTTCTCCTTCTCTTCCCCACGGGATAACACAGGTCCCAGGGCCTCTAGGCAGAGCGGGAAGATCACAGGGTGACCAGGACAGAAACGACCGTGACTCCGTGCGCATCTCCACACTGGAGACAGCACGTTTGTGATTACTTAGCTCCTTTCTTAGCATAGAAAGCACAGTGCTGGGCGACATAAAAGGCAGCTCTTTCCCAACAGAGCCCCAACCAAAGGCAGCCGTGGAGGGCCCCGTTCCAAAACACGAGGTTTCTCTAGATAAATGCACTTTAAGTCAACATTTTCTGGGATTTTTTTTTTTTAAGCCTGTAAGAACCAGAGGCAGGAGTAGAGGGGTAGAAAGGGGTGCTGTAATACATCATTTTCCAGCTAAAAGAAAATGTTTTAAAGGCTGCCAAACCTCCCTCTCCTCAAAGCTCCCGACAGCTCAGAGGACGTGTGCTGCACAGGGTTTGTCCTGGCAAGAATCGCATCTGAGGCCCCACTTTCTGTCTGACAGGGCCAAGACGTGGTCCAGGGCCCTCAGGGCACGAGCGGGACACAGTGGCTAGCCCCACCAGCCGAGGATGGAGAGTGGGAGGAGGCGGAAACCTCAGAAAGCCAGGTTTCCCAGCTGGGAAGGAGGACAAGGATACAGTGTAGACAAGGGGCGGGGCAGAGGAGAAGGTGCAAAGATGCCCACAGATGCTCAGATGGGTGAGTGGAGTACACACTAGGCTGGGGCTGGACCACAGGGCTTTTAGGAATCGCACCTGATGTACATCAGTGGCAGGCTGCGTCTCCAGATAAAACACATCACGGGCTGGGAGTGGTGGCGCACACTTGTAATCCCAACACATAGGAGGTTGAGACCAGAGGATCACAGGTTCACAGTCAGCCCCTCAGCTGCTTAGTGAGGCCCCTCTGCAACTTACTGAGACTCTGTTTCAAAATAAAGAATAAAAATAGGGCCCGGGGTGTAGTTGAGAGGTAGAATGTCCCTGGGTTCCATCCCCAGTACCGCAAAAAAAAAAAAAAAAAAAAAAAAAAAAAAAAAAACCCACAAGCCAGAGTAGGTTGAGCTTCTTTTCTTCTCCTCTGTCTGGACTTTCAAAAAAAATACTGATATATAAGTATGAACTGATTTACAAGTAGCACAAAACTCACACCGCAGCCAGGCGTGGTGGCCCACACTTGTAAACTCAGTACTTTGGGGGCTGAGACAGGAGGATCGCGGTTCACGGCAAGCCTCAGCTATTTAGTGAGGTCCTCTGCAACTTAGTGAGACCCTATTTCCAAATAAAGAATAAAAAAATCAGGCTGGGGGTATAGCTCAGAAGTAGAATGCCCCTGGGTTCAATCACCAGACACACACACACACACACACACACACACACACACACACACACTGAACGTCTTTCTTTCCACCTATTTCCTGAAGTTGCTTTACATTAATATAGCCATAGAAGCTGTGGCCACCATGCCAAGAGCTCAGAGCCAGCTCCAGCACAGCCAGCCTGCAGTGCCCTGGTGAGAATCAGTAGGAACCCCAAGGAGCCGTACACGGAGCCAGAGAGGCGGGACGAATGAGCGAGGCTGACACTGGCCCGGGAGAACACGGGAGCCCACAAGGCAGGGCGACTTTGTACACTGCACCTCGCCCTTCATCAGCCCCCTGACCAGACGATGCTCCTGTGGCATGCACCCACACCCTGGTCTACTACAGACTCCATTTGTGTCTGTGGTCCCATAAGCTATATCGCCTGGCCAAATCATGGCCATTTAGTGTGTGTGAATATACTCTACATCTGTTGTACAAGAGTCGTTCAACGATGCTTGACCATTATGTTCTGGAGCAGTCAGTCCATGGGAAAGCTGAGATTTAAAGTGTAGACATGGGACTTTCCAAATCTCTCCACTCACTTGTCAGCAAGACTAGGAACCTAGCTGCAGGCTGCCTGGCCCACTCCTGTACACCAGCCCCCTCCTCTGTGGGGTGATGCTGGCCCCTCTCTGCTCACTCCCAGCCCTAATGCGTGCTGACCGCCTGCTGCCCAGACAGTCCCTCTGCACAGCCCGGGACCTCCAACCCCATCAACTACAGCACTGGCCGTCTCCCTCCTGCCCATATTGTCTGGTGAAAATCATGTCACATAGGCAGGCTACAACTACAGTGCCTTAGATATTTGAAGCTTAAATTGTTTCTCTAATCATTCATTCAGTAAGCATGTATTAAATATCTGCTGTGATGTATCTGTGTCACTCTCAAATTCTTAGGTTGAAGCCTCATCCCCAGTGGGAAGGTATGAAGAGGTGGGGGTCTCTGGAGAGACAACTAGATCAGGAAGGCGGAGCCCAAAGAAAGCTCTTTCAGCCTTTCTACCACTGAGAACCCAGCAAGAAGTCAGTACTTGGCAACCAGCAGGGATACCTCATCTGGATAAGACCCCACTGGCATCTTGATCTTGGGATTCCAGCCTCCGGAACTGTAGAAAACAAATTCCTGCTGTTTAAGCCACCCAGGCTGTGGTATCCTGCTACCCTACCCAAACACACTGACAGTATCCCGTACGGTCTATCTTCCCAGGAGAGACATATCGATGTCCCTTGTGGTCATGGGTGTTGATACTGGAACCCGCTCTCTCTGGTTCTCTGACTACTTCAGCTGGGCATGGTGGCGAGCCCTCCATAATTACATATCTGCTATAGTTCAGATCTGGGAGGTCCCCCAGAGGGTCATGATTTGAAAGCATGGTCCTGAGGGGAGCCCTACTAGGAGGGGGTGGAGCCTCCGGAGGCGGGGCTTGGTGGAAGGAAGTTAGGCCATTGGTGCATGCTCCCTCTCTGCTTCCCAGGGGCCGGAGCTGAGCAGCGTGTTCTGCCACAGGCTCCCTACCATGGTGTTTGCCTTACACACTCAAAGGCAAAGTGTCCAAGGGACTGTGGGCTAACTCCTGGGGAACGATGAGCCAAAATAAGCCTTCCCTCCCTGTACGCTGTTACAAAGCTGACTAACACAGTACATGGAGACACACACAGCTGTTTCTATTTTTTCCCCATTAAGTTCCTGCCGGTAATGACCACTCAGTCGCTTCGTCTGCTCCATTCTGCCCTTTCCACATGAAAGCGATGTAGCTCCTTCTCTAAATCTGCTACTACGGACCCTGTTGGCTCAGCTACAAAATAAGAATCAAAGGACAGGGCTGAGTGCTTGTCCTCAGCAGCAAACCCCTCCTCACTCAGGCCTGGGGGCCACACTGCCCACTGGTTTTGCACTGCTCTCCTCATAGGACACTTGACACAGGGCATCTGCCCAGGTTCTGTGATTCAAAAGACCCCCTCCCCATTGTCTCTGGACTCTAGGTCCACCCCGCCCTCATCAATAGAGAACTGTCACCGTCAAGAGGAGATCACACTCCCACCACTCACAGGAGTAACATGCACATGCTCTGGACCTCGGTGGGATTGAACAGTCACTCACTTGCCATCTAGCCCTGGGGCACCATGGGTTTCTCCAGTCAACCATCCTCCGGGGCTGACAGTCAGGAATCTGAGGTCCTCGGGGGCCTGCCTGGCTCTCCAACCTGCCCCTGTTCTTTTACCTTGGGCCATTAACGCGTTTGCTCGGAAACCAAACCCTCAGTGTTTTCTTCTCTAGTGGAAGACAGCCCAGCACATGGACAGAGGAGTTATGCTGCCTGCTAATAAACACCACTGGCACCGGGCATGATGGCGCATGCTTGTAATCCCCGCACTTGGGAGGCTGAGACAGGAGGATCGCACAGGTTCGAAGCTAGCCTCCCTACTCAGTGAGGCTCTCAGCAACTTAGTGAGACGCTGTTTCCAAATAAAATATAATGGCACTTTCCCACTCGGGACCCCCTCCCCTTTTGGGGAGCTGTTCTCTCTCTCGCAGGTCGTGTTGGCCCTGAGAGAAGGCAGAGTGCATCTGAGGGCACGTGGCTCGGGCGACTCTCGAGTAGGGACCTGAAGGCCTCTGCTGGACATCATGGCTGACCAGCCCCTAGGGGTGACCTGTACCTCTTTTCTGGCAGATCGCGTGGACTCTGGGAGAAAGTAGTTTGCAACTGATGGGCACTTGGCTCGGGCGACACTCGGGTAGTGACCCTGAAGGCAGCTATTGGACCCCGGAGTTCCGACCGCCCCTATGGGGTGTTCGGCCACTTTTCTCTATTCCCTTCTGGCAGATCCCGTGGGCTCTGGATGAAAGCAGCCTGCACCTGAAGGCAATTCGGCTTGGGCTACTCTCAAGTATTGTCCTGAAGGCAGCTGCTGGACCCAGAGTTCCAGACCCTTTGGGGGTGTTCAGCCACCCTTGCCCCATTCCCTGCTGCTTCCAATAAACCTTTTACTCCCCTTAAAAATAAAAAAAAATTAAAAAAACAAATAAAATATAAAAATAAATAGGTCTGGGAGTGTAGCCCAGAGGTAGAAAGTCTCTGGGTTTCACACTACTACTACTACTACTACTACTACTAAAAATAATAATAATAATAATAATAAATAAACACCACTGGCAAAGGGCTCTGTGGTCAAAAGTCTAAAACACTGAAGAAAGATGACATGTACCTGTCTCACAGCCACTCTGCTTCCTAAAGATTCTACATGCACTGTGGATCAGCTTTAATTGTTTATAGTATGCTGGTATATTTTAAGGAATGGGGTTCTGAACAATTCATACCAGTAAAGAATTCACATTTAGCACACAAACTAAGTTCATATATATATTAATTAAAAAATAAAAATAAATAAAAATAAATTTACCCACTTGATCCTCATTAACTCTTTCAAAACTTGAAACTGAGTCACACACAGGTGTGGCCTCTGGGCCCCTGGGAGTGCCCGAAGATCTTAGTCTTCCGTGCACCCACAGAGTTCCTCTGATCCGTGAGCGGGGTCCGCTCCCCGCGCCCCCGGTTCGGCACTGCACGCGAGCAGAACACACGCACCTTCTCCGTCAGCGCTCAGGTTCTCGTAGGAGTCCCAGCGGATCAGCGGGTCTGCCGTGTTGTAGTCCACGACCACTCCCCGGTCACTGTGCAGATGCTCGGAGCCTGCAGGGCACAGCAGGAGCGTCAGTCTCAGCAAAGCCCAGCATCTCTGTGTCCACCTGACCCGAGGGATGGGCGGCCAGCTGCAAATTTCAGCATGAAAGCAGTGCCCCCCCGCCATGTCACAGCACTAGTGAGACACAGCAGGCACATTTTTGACAAACTGAACAACAGTTGAAAGTGCAGAGGAGAAAGTCAAAGTGAATGTTGGTTAATCATGCTCTGTGCCAGGCGCTGAGAACCACTTCTACAAAACAGGGGCCCTTGGATCACCTTAAAGGCAAGGACAGAGGTGATTGCGGGCCATCACCCAGGTTCAGAGAAGATGGATTTGAGGTTCTGGGCTCTCATATATATATACTCCTGCCTTTAATGATCTAAGAACACCATGGGCATTTTTAGCACACAAGCCTTTCCGTTTTTTTTTTTTTTTTTTTTTGTGGGTGTGGGTCTGGGGATGAAACCCAGGGGCATTCAACCTCCGAGCTACACTGCCTGCCCTATTTTTTCTATTTTATTTAAAAACAGGGCCTCACTAAGTTGTGGAGGGCCTCACTAAGTAACTGAGGCTGTCCGTGAACCCGTGATCCTCCTGTCTCAACCTCCCAGATGCTAGGATTACAAGCGTGTACCACCACCACACCTGGCTTATAGTTCCTACCTAAATATATGCCAATGCTCCTAGAAAAAGAGTGATTATGGGTGGACACCAAGCATAGTCTAAATGTATACCATTTTCAATATATTCCACATATAAATAAAATTTTAAAAATGAAGAAAAAAACATAAAAAAGAGTGATTATTTTCCAAACTACTAAATGGGATTAATACTTTCATGCATGTGGGCCCAGATGATGGGACCAACCAATTCACCTCTATGATAAAGGGGTTGATTTCTTTTTAGATGTTTTTCGGAGATAGGCGAATTTGTTTTGCACATAGAAAGGTATAACCTACTGAACTTAAAATCCTCTTTTAAAGTGTTGGTTGTTTGCTGAAGAGAGAAATGAACAGCACAGTCTCACAGAAATAGTGGTGGGGACCCCCAGCTCTGCAGAGCCCCCACCCTCCTTGGCAGAGGCTCTGAGTGGGTAGCACCGTGTCTGGGTCCTACTGACCCAAGCCGACTTTACTGTCTTCAAGCTGCCTCCTCCTCACTCTCCAATATCTGATTTTTAACAACACTTAGTCACAAAATTTTCCAAGTATGCACAAAGTTGGAAGACCAGGACTGCAGCCCCAGGATGTCCCCCACCCCACTCCTGTCTCCAGCCCAGCGCCCTGCGCCCTGCCGGCTCCTTACCCTGGATCTTCTCAGGCGTGGCGGAGAACACCAACTCTACCTTCCCGTAGTCAGGGAAACGGTCATCTGACGAAAAGGAAACAACAAAAAAAAAAAAAAACCCAGTTTCAACATCAGTAGCTGACACAGCTCAGCACAACCACAGACTGGATTCACCCTGCGTCCCAGCCAGCCCAGCGCCATTCCCAAGTCTGCGGTGAATCCCCCGAAGAATGTGGCGTAGAAAAGAAAGACCTACAGCGTCACTCTTTCTAGACCGTTCTTTCCTCCCCCAATCAACTGTCACTTTTCCTAGAAAGGGGTCATAATCTTGCCCGAGCCTGCTCTGGTGACCTGGTCCACACACACCACTGCCGTTCACCTCACCTTTACAGGCGCTGTCCAGATCCTCCTTCCCAAACACCAGCCCGCAGCCCTGCACACACCCCGTGTGGAACTGCAGTCGGAAGATGACGTCGCGGGTGGCTGAGCGGTACTTCTTGTGGTAGCACTTCACCTGGGTGGAGAGGGAAAGAGAAAACAGACAGTGGCTGAGCGGGAGAGCTGGACTCCGGAGGCCAGCCTCTGTGGTGGGGGGTGGCTGAGTCCACGGACAGCAGTCTGACCCTGCAATGGGTGTCAGAAGGTGTCGCGGTGGCGGACAGGGACCACGCTGCTGCTGGGACAAATTCCCAGTACGCTCCCTCGTGGTCTCCATTCTGTCTCAACAGAACCATAATTCCCAAACACCAGGGTGTTCAGCCCTTGGCAGCCCCACTCAAACCCTTTCAGAATGCAGAGATGTGCTATTTGGGGAGGTTGTTAAAGAAAGAAACTCTGATGCCTATTTTTCCCAGATTTTTAACAATTTTTTTTACTTTTTATTGGTGCATTATAGTCATACATCTTTTTTTTTTTTTGTGTGTGTGTGTGTGTGGTACGGGGGTGGAACACAGAGTCTTTCTACCTCTGGGCTATACTCCCAGACCTTTTATATATTTTATTTGGAAACAGAGTCTTGCTAAGTTGCTGGAAGCCTCACTGAGTAGCTGAAGCTGGCTTCGAACCCATGTGATCCTCCTGTCTCAGCCTCCCAAGTGCAGGGATTACAAGCGTGCGCCACCACGCCCAGCTAGTCATACATCTTAATAGAGTACAAGATGGTATAGGCAGATATGCACACATCACTCATTTCGTGATTTGTGGGGTGAGGGGCCTGGGGATGGAACTCAGCAGGGGCATTTGACCTCTAAGCTACACCCCCTGCTCTACTTTGTATTTTAATTTGAAGACAGGTCTCACTAAGTTGCAGGAGGCCTCACTAAGTAGTGGAGGCTGTCCGCGAACCGCGATCCTCTGGTCTCAGCCTCCCGAATGCTGGGATTACAAGTGTGTTGGCCGGGCGTGGTGGCGCATGCTTGTCATCCCCGCACTTGGGAGGTGGAGACAGGAGGATCGCGCATGTTCAAAGCCAGCCTCGCTGGCTTAAGAGACCCTCTTTCCAAATAAAAAGAATATAATAGGTCTGGGAGTGTAGCCTGGAGGTAGAAGGGTTCCATCCCAAGCACCACCAAACAACAACAAGTGTGCGCCACCACGCCCGGCGCATTTAGCAATTTTGAACAACTGATTATGCTGAAGTTTTTCTTTCATCTGAACTCTTCATGTTTGGACTTAATGCCCTACAGCTTCCACTGGTCATTAGAGTGTGTGATGTGCCATACAGGGTGCATGCTAGAACTTGGGGTGTGAGGGAGAGGCAGGCAGAGGGCAGGTGGAGGGGCTACTGGGGACAGTAGACAGGGTAGGTAACTTGGACATCAAGACTCGTCTTGACGTGGGGCTTCCCAGCATCCACGGCGGAGCCTGCTGTAGGCAGCTGGCAGGGATACCTCATTCGGATTGCAGGAGTAGGGTGCCCAGGGACCCACGGTGACCGGGCTCTAGACCACCCAGTATGCAGTGGGCACCTCGTCCTACAGGAAGCTGAGGCTACAGGACAGCCACTATTACTAAAGGAGTATTTTGTGGTGAGAGATGACTTTTTTTTTTTCAGAGTGGGGAGGGAACCCAGGGGCATGCTACCTCTGAGCTACACCCCCAACCCTATTTTTTATTCTTTTTGAAACAGGTTCTCACTAAGTTGCAGAGGGCCTCACTAAGTAGCTGAGGCTGGCCGCAAAACTCCAATCCTCCTGTCTCGGCACGGGTTTTCCAAATCTGAATGGCAAGCAGTGTAGAAGTGTCCTGTAGCCAGCACTGCAGGAGAGCATGCAGGCAGGCAATACTCCAGCACAGAGTCGAAGGTGGAACCACCCTACAGGAGCTATAGAAAACCAAGCTCGACCCCTTGCACAGACCCAGAAGTTGTTTACTCTTCTGCTATCTACAAGGAAACCCTCTTCTAAATGTATGAGAACTTATAAATAAGACCTTGAGAGATGTTCCCTATTGACAAACACAAGCTGAGGATTTATTTCCTGAAGGGTCTGGCGCCACCAGGGTTGCTGTAAATTCAGGGATGGCCTCCAGGGACAGGACTTGGGGAGTCCCAAAAAGAACTGGGAAGGAATGTGAAGACTGCAATTTGCTTTCCTATCAGGACCTTAATTTGCTTCCCAATAGCCAATGGCATGTTGGCCCCAGGTCTCCCTCCCACACCCACACACCCCATGTCTTGGAATCTTTGGCTTTTCATAGGTCTGCTATCAAAGACCTCGCTTGCAGAAATATTTCCAGAATGTTGTAAGAGCTTCCTTATACCCTCTCCTGAACCCTCATGCTTGCCACACTGACCATCCATCAAATACAGAAATACATCAGCCTGCCAATAAGAGACCCTCCCAACTGGTAGAGAGCAAATCCAGATTTATCCTAAGGATAACTGTCTGTCTGTCTGTCTGTCTGTCTGTCTGTCTGTCTGTCTCTGTCTGTCTGTCTCTCTCTCTCTCTCTCTCTCTCTGTAGCCTTCTCCCCCTGGTTGTCTTTAAAGTTAGAAATGACCAAAGGAGATTAGACTAGGAGAAGGAAAAGAGAGACTAGATTGAAGCCAGTCTTGCTCTCAAATTCTATAAATACTTAGGGGAACCATAGATTAGAAAAACCATGAGGTCTCAGGAAGCTGAGCCGTAGAGGCAGGCAGACCCTTCTCAGGGTGGGGGCCAGGGAGGATACCCTGGAGCAGGTGCCGGGGGTGGGACCAAGACACAAGGGTCATCATGAGCTTCTGGCAGAGTTGTGTAGGGGGCAGCTGTAGAATGTCCGCCTGGCCACAGCTCATGTGTCAGGAAGCGCTGCTTCTCTTCCAGGTTTTCAGCAAGTTCACCTGCAGCCACCTCCCTGGCCCACCCCTCCCAGCCCTCCTGGCACCTTCCAAGCCCAAACGAACCCCCTGCCAGGCTTGTGCCTGCACCTCCCTAGGGCCTACAGTGCCCTGCAGTTACACATAAACAAAAACAGGATGACTCATCAGACAGCTATCCCAGTTACCCGCACCTGCCAGGGAGGGCAGGAGAGGGTCCCAAGGTGCGGTCCCAAGGTGAGCAAGGGAATCAGCCATCCCTAGCTCAGCCCCAGCTCTGCAGCTCCCAGTCACCCTCTGGCACAGCGTCCTTGGCCTGTGTAAGTGTCTTCTTTGGAGATTCTTAAATAGGCTGATCCTTATTACAGTACATACCCTGGACTCATACAGCTCACAGAGCAACACCCAGTATCCTAGGCCCTCCTGGGGATTTCTGTGGGCTTTCTAGCAATGCTACATCTTACTCACTCCCTTTTACCGTGGAACTTCTCCCCATCAACCCAGGGAGTCCGCAAAAGCCCTTTCATACTCCTGACCAACTAGGGGAAGACTCTGAATCTGAGGAATTTTCCCTATCTGGGGGCCCTGAGCAGTCACCACCAACACAGCAGGTCAGAGCTCGAAGGAAACTCACCCAGAAACCAGGACCCCTCTCTGGCCATCTGCCCAGGATCACCTCTAGCCAGTCCAGTAAGTATCCATTATCAATATAAACAAGTATCTGTAGCCCAGGAGGCCAGATTTGTGTCCAGAATCCTGTTCTTAACTCTTTAACAGAAAGAACAGCATCGTCTTGCCATGTGGCTTCAATGCCCTGCCTTGAAGATAGACAGTGAGGCAAGCATCTCGTGGAGACTCCAGTGTGGGAGGAAGGTCTGAAATGTCCCCTTCAGGCCCCCGGCTCTAGGTTTATTTATTTACTTGGGTCTGCCCAGAATATTTCTGGAATACATTGATTCTTTAGATTTTAGAACGCCTGCATTTGAAAAAAAAAAAAAACTACATCTGTATTGGACATACATGGAGTAATTTTTTCTTGTCATTGTTCCCTAAAATAACAACTATTAAAATCAAATTTACATATGTGCTACCATGCCTGCAATCCCAGTCACTTGGGAGGCCGAGACAGGAAAATTGCAGCCTCAATAATTTCGTGAGATCCTTAGAAACCTAGCAAGACTCTTCTTCAAAATAAAAAGATAAACCAGGCATGGTCGTGCACACTTGCAATCCCAGCATTTGGGAGACTGAGACTGAAGGTTGGAGGACAGCCTTAGCTACCTAGCGAGGCCCTCTGCAACTTAGTAAGACCCTGTTTTAAAATAAAGAATAAAAAATAGGGCAGGGAGTGTAGCTCGGAGGTAGACTGCCCCTGGGTTCCATCCCCAGACCCGCAATAAATAAATAAATAAATAAAATAAAAAGATAAAAAGGTCTGGGGGTGTGGCTCAGAGATAGAATGTCCCAGGGTTCAATGCCCAGTACCCCCCAATTTTTTATAACATACCAGGTATTGTACGTAATCTAATGATGACTTAAAGTATATGAGAGGGTACGCATAGGTAATATGCAAATCTTATCCCATTTTGTAGGACACTGGAACATTGTCAGATTTTGTCATGTGCATAGGTTCTAGAATCAATCCTCTGTGGACCGGAAAGGACTCCATATACTTACAGGAAAGAGGGGCCCTGGTTACCAAGACCGCCACATGAGTCCTGACCACCATGCAGAGTTCTGCACAACCCTTGCTCTCTGTTTCTCTAGTGAAATGATTCAGGAGTCTTGGCCTAATCTTATCCTCAAGCAGCTACATGAAGATATACCTGTGCCCTCAACCAGAGGCCACAAGCACAGTGAGCAGACTCCAAGCCCTGCTCTGCCCTGTCTGCCCTGGGAGTCCACCAAGTCCAAAGGCAGGCACATGGAATTCTCAAGCAGAGAAGGAATCCACCAGAGAGGTGTTCAAAGACAGCCGAGAGGCCAATAGCCTTGCTTAATACATAAGCCATGCAGATGTTTCTCACTACAAACTCTCCAACAGCAGGAGAAATGGCACCTTGAAACCTTTGGACTCAGGGCACCAAAGAGAAGGCAATGGTGCCAGGAATGCGCGGCTCAAGTTCAGAGGACAGCTCTCAAATGCAACCGTACCCACCATGACAGCCGTTGTCAAGGGCAATGTCTATTCAGATCCAAGTTCTCTAAGCTAGCTTGCTTGCTTGCCTCTGTGTGTGTGTGTGTGTGTGTGTGAGTATGTATGTTACTGGGTATTAAATATTAAATCCAGGGGTGTTCTACCTCTGAGCTACACTCCTTACATCTTTAAAATTTTGAAACAGCATCTCTCTAAGTTGCCAAAGTTGGCCTCAAACCTTAGATCCTCATGTCTCAGCCTCTGAATTATTACTATTACAGGTGTGTGCTGCTGAGCCTGGCCCTAAGTTTTCTAAGCAAATACGAGCGTCCCTCAAAGTCCCACTTCGATTTTATCAGAAATGAAAATCACATTCTAGTTCAACTCTGCTGGTGGGTGGAATTGTCCTGACGGGCCTCAATGAATCTGTGTCCTCGGGGAATGAGCTCTAGCCAGATTTGATGACTGAAGATAGCTAAGCCATCAGTCAAAGCGCCTACATAAGTCAGGACGACATGAACCAGTCTCCCTCAAGGCTGACAATGACTTCAGAGGGTTGAAATATTGAAATTGATGTAGTTGGAAAACAAAAATACAAAAACAAAACAAAACAAAACAAACAAAAAAAATAATCCTCTGGCCCAGGTCTAGAAGATTCATGGTGTACTAAGAGAAAGATAATCAGAAAATAGTTCAGCAGAGACATGGCGGGGCCCTGCCTGGGAAGGTCTCAGCAGGATTACCACCTCCCCTGCTCTTCTACCAATGTGGCGGTTTGTTCCTGAGACGTCACGAGAAGCCCCCCTGTGTTGACACATCATCTGGCCACTCAAGCAAGGTCACAGAACAGTGACCAGGACAACACAGTACAAGTGGCCGTGGCTTTGCCCAGGCAGGGACAGCTAGACAGAGCTCAGGGTCAGAGAAGTGTTTACACGCCCTGGACTCGAGCTCAGGGACCCCTTCTTGAGACCAGGCAGGTCAGATCAGGCCTCAACTCCCTGCCAGGTTCCTGCCGGGCCCGCTGCCCACAAATTCCTGAGCAGCTTACATAAGGACCAAGCTACCTCGCCAAGGCCGCCTCGCACCTGACCACGGCACATTTACGGAGCCCCTTGAGGCCCTGCACTGTTGCAGGGGTAGATTGAAAATTCCAACCTCTCATAAAAAGCATGTTGCAAAGATGGGGGGCTTGGTTGTGAGGCTGAGAAGAGTGGTGGGGGCGAATGGCCACGTGGATGTCAGATGGCCATGGCAGATGGCCGGGGTCACTTCACTGTCACCACTAACAGCAGGGTCCACTGATGCCAGGGCCAAAGGAGGAACAGGATTCCACCTTCCCAAGGGATTTCCCCAGCCAGTTAGATTCTCTTGGGTCCTTCCTTGTTTGTGAACTTGACCCCTGTTATCTTTGCCAACATACTTCATCCCTCATGAGGAAGGACTGCAAATTTAGCTGCAAGAGAGGCAGATGTGTCCCAAGATCAAGGACCCAAATAACCAAAGAGGACAGGTGCTTTTGGAAGGAAAGCTTGAGGGTGGTGACACTGGCTGGAGAGACTTCCCACCTCTTACTACACGGGGGCAGCCTGAGGAAGCACGAGAGAGGGCCGGCTGTGCCATCTGCGGCCTTCGGGGTAGAACATCGAGACACACTTTTTCTGATTCTTAGAGCTCTTTCCAAGTCACGGCTGTTGTCAAATTCTTCATGAAAAATGAAACCACCTGCTCACTTGAACTTTACACAGAAAAGTCCCTGTAACTGATTCCCCCACCCACAGCCTGGAGGTTCACACACTGAACACTGGGGGTGCACGCCAAGCGATCCCAGGCTGGCGCAGAGAAAGCAGGGTGGGCTGCCTGAGCCCTGTGCGGCCGCTGGGCTCAGCTGGACCCAGGCAAAGCTGAGGAGGAGCAATGTGCAAATCCTGCTTTAAGCAACCTTAGGCCACCTCAGGACACCACAAGTGGTTCAGGCAGGTGGGGAAGGGGTGGCCCCCGCCACTGTCTAGGGAGTTCTGCCAGCAGGGGACATGCTGCAGCAGGTATTTCCGTGCACTGACCCCTAAAATCGTTTCCATGTGGGTAAGCCAGCACTGGAGTTTTCAGCTTCACACAACACAGCTCTATCAGATTATGACCGGGAGTTGGACTGTGATGGCCGGGCTCTGCCCTCCAACCCCCTCTGCTGTGAAGCCATGTCGTATCTGACTTGGTGGAAAAGTTCTCTCCCATCTCAGTGTGACTTCAACTCTCCCCGGGGATAGTGACCTGCCCGCTGCGCTCCCTGAACACTTGTTAGCTGAACTCTTGGGAGCATGGCTTGTTCTTGTGCCGGCTGCATCCTTGTTCAGGCCAAGAGCTTCAGGTGCTTGGTTACCGATGAATCCTAGTGACCCACCAGGGCCAAAGATGCCAGGGGACCTAAGGCACTTGCTTCCACTCTAAGCCTATTCAACATCGTAGAACAGGCTTAGTTAACCACTCAGGTGCTATGAGCTGAGCTGGGTCTTTCCTGATTCACAGATTGAAGGTCTCAGGACCTCAGTGTGTGACTGTATTTGGAGATAGAGTTTTTATAAAGGTGATTTAATAAAGATAAGATCACTGAGCCCTCATAAATTATAACTGTGTCCTCATAAAGAGAGAAGACTAGGAGCCATGCATACAGGGGATGACCGTGTGGAAATAGTGAGAAGAGGCATCTATAAGCCAAGAAGACCTCGGGAACCCACCTGAGGGAACTTGCAGTTTCCAGACTGAAGTTCGGCTGTGTAAGCTACCAGGTCTGCACTGCTTCACTTGACAGCCCCAGAATGCAACATGTTAAAAGTACTTTTAAGTTTCGTAGACATAGGCAAATCACTAAACGACTTAGCTAACCACTTCTATCGACGGCCCAAGGAAAAATTACTGTCCTTGATGGAAAAACACTCTTCTCAGCTGTCACCCACATCTCCACCTCCCATCTGATAACGCTGAGCTACAGAAAACAGGCGCACAGTGTACCAAAAGGAGCCGTAAACACAGGAAGCATAAATCAAATCACAGTGCGTGCCTAAAAATATTCCATGCCAGGAATGAGAAGGGGTGCAGGAAGGAAACTCTTATCCAAAGTATCATCCATGGAAAGATCTAGAATCTCCCTTTTGCTGGCATTTCTACTGGAAGCAAACCCTCCATGGATGAGGTGCCCAGCGCATGAAGCGTTCACCTCCAGAGACCCCGGCTACCCTCACCCATGAATTCCTGTGCTCATGCCTCCAGGCTTCAGGGTTATCTGGCCCCTCCTCTGACCCAGACACACCTAAGAGGCCCTTCTGTGCCCATTTTGCCCACACGGCCACTCCCGAGGAGACCCGTAGTCAGTGGCTGGATGGTTCTCAGGGAGCCTGGCTCAGCCACCTTCCTGAGATGGGGCTGGCCTGGTGTCTCTGTGCCCGGGTCACAGGGTCCTGGCGTATGAGGTAGATGACCATGGTAGGGCACAGCTCCTGCCCCTGCCTGCACTCAGTAATTGCAGGCTGATGCTTCCTCTCTTTTGCACTTCTCAGACATCTCCCTGAGTGTCCCTCTGCCCTCTGAGGAGCACACTGACAGAGTCCAGAGTCAGTCACTCAAGTAAGAACAGAGTCCCTGTCTGGAGTCCCTGGGGGCCATGGTACAAATCTGCACAGCTGGTGGGTGTGTGTGTGTGTGTGTGTGTGTGTGTGTGTGTGTGTGTGTGTAGGGAGGTGTTAAGAATAAGCCTGAGGTTAGGGTTGAGGGTTGGGGTGAGAGGGGAGTCCCAGGAGCCTGCAGGGCTCAGTGAACGGCGGGTTGGTTGAGGGCAGCTTGGTTGGGGAAGCTGGAGGGACATGGGGAACAGTGGCTCTGGGCCAGTCACAAGGCAGCTGGGAGGCTCACAGGCTGCAGAATGGAAGCCAAGGGAAGAGAGCGTGATGCCAAAGACCAGGGCCCGTGGACAAGCATGAAGAACAGCCACCCTGGCCACTCGTCAACACAGAGAGCAGGCAGCAACTGAGCCATGCAAGGAGCTGGGATGGGATGTCTGGGCACGCTGTCCCTTCCTGACCCCTGGGGAAGAAGGAGAGTGAGGCTTAGAGGTCCACAGAAGAAGCCCCAGCAAGGCACAGAGGAGAGCTGGTAAAACCTGGGACAGGACGGGCATGGGGAGCCAAGGACAGGCGGAGAAGAGAGGGGTCAGCCTGCTCTGTAGAATAAATGCCTGTGGCCCCCAAGACCCATCTGCTGGAATCCTCACCCCAGGATCACAATATTAGGGGGTGGGGCTGTGGGAGGCTATTGGGTCAGGAGGTTTGGTCCCTGAGGAATGATAGTACCCCTTCCCCCTCTGCCATGTAAGGGACACAGAGAGAAGGAGGCATCTGGAGCCAGAGAGTGGATCCTCCCCCCGACGGGGAGCCTGTGAGAAACAAATTCCTGCCGTTCCCAAGTCACCCAGGCTGAGGGCTTCTCTAAGGGTCGCCTGAACAGACTGAGCTAGGCTGGGTCCTAATTTCTGCTCTCTAAAATGCACTAGAGTCAGCTAGTCCCAGGTCTCAAGCAAACGCCCTCACTAGGGCCTGGTTCTACACCCTGCCCTGCTCCCTCTGGGAAGCAGGCCCTCCCCTGAAGGCCCTTCTGCACTTCTGCAGACAATGGCAGCTTCAAAGACCACTCCTCACACTGCCTGGGACCTCACACCACAAGTGCCATTAAGAAGGACATCTGTGCATCGTGGAGACAGCCTGGACGGGACCCTAGCCAGAGTCATGCCTCTGCCTGCTGACCAAGAGCTCCCGCTAAGGAGACATTAGCGCTTGCTGACCTGGGCCCCTGGCCACAGCTTGCTTGGTAAGGGATCCCTGCTCCACACCAATCGGGCTCACTAGTTTGAGTCAGCAACTGAATCTAAGGGAAAGGTTTTTTTGTTTGTTTGCTTTTGTTGTGGTACTGGGGTTGGAACCCAGGGGCATTCTACCTCCAAGCTACACCCTTGGCGCGATTTTTTATTCTTTATTTTAAAACAAGGTCTCACTGAGTTGCAAAGGGCCTCACAAAGTAGCTGAGGCTGGCTGCAAACCAGAGCTTCCTGTCTCAGCCTCCCTAATGCTGGAATTTCAAGCACGCACCACCATGCCTGGCGGAAGTTTCTGATCATCATTTTTTCCAGAAGAGCTTCAGACCCTACAGTAAATGGCTTCCATCGATGATGGCTGTCACACTACTTATGAACATCCCCAAACAGCCATGGACCACCAACACAAGACCAGGGCCACCGTGCTTCAGACCTTGGGTGCCCAGCAAAGATAACCTGGCACCCAGGACTGTGCTTTCCTGAGCCTGAGAGCACCAGACTCCACGAGCTCCTGGACACCCCAAGGATTTCAGGTGGGGCCCAGCCAGGTGCCGCCGCCAGTGCATGCCTCCCTCGCCCAGTCTCTGCTCCCTCTTCTTCCCTGCACCACCCAGTCTATTCCTGGATCCGCCTTAGTGCTCAAGTGCCAACCGCCGCCTCCCACCCAGGCCCCTCCAAGCTGCCCCCACGCCGCCCGCTCAAAAAGCATTCCAGCAGCCCCAGCCAGGCACACGTGATGCTTACTGCGCCTCTCTGCCAGCCACGGTGCCCATGGGGCGGGACCAGGCTGGAATGCAGCACAGTGGGGCACGGCATGTGGGGAGCAACCTGCCGGGGGCGCGTCAAGAGAGGGGCTAAGGGCAAGCCACCAGCTGCCTGGCGGAGACAGCGCCTTACAGTCCTGCCTCTCAAGGGCATGGCCTTCGCCCTCCATCATGAGCCATCCTGGAAGATTTATGTAAGTTCCATTTTTCCATCCCCGCATACTCTTATCGAGCATTCCTTTCTAGGAGGATGGGTTTCCTCACAAGGCACCACGCTCCACTGAGCACAGAGGCCAGGATGCTGTGCCCTCTGCAGGCAACACCCTTCCAGCCCTGCACCTCATTGTCCAGGTCCCTGCTCACGCCACCTGAATCCTCGCCCAACCTGTCCTGCTCCTCCTGGCCTGGCCCCCTGGGCTACACTGCATCTGCAAGTCTTGGTCTGCAGAAAAGCCCATGTCTCCAGCAGGGACCTCCAGAACAAAGAAGTCCCTCTCCCTTCCTTCCTTCCTCTCCCTACGGCCAAGCTCATGGATCTAGAAAAGCAGAGAACGTTCCAAAAAGACTAGTGGGTAAAAATGATGGAAAAAAGCTGGGCATGGTGGTGTGTGCCTGTAATCCCAGGACTTGGGAGGCTGAGACTGGAGGATTCAGGGTTGCGGCCAGCCTCAGCTACTTAGTGAGGCCCTCAGCAAACTGTTTCAAAATAAAGAATAAAAAAAACGGGTTGAAGGTGTAGCTCAGAGGTAGAATGCCCCTGGGTTCCTTAATACTGCAATCAAATAAAACACAATAAAACAAAGTAAAATAAAGCTGGGGGTGCAAGCATAAAAGAGTCAACAACAAATGCTGACGAGGATGTGGGGAAACAGGAACTTTTCTACACTGTTGGTGGGAGTACAGACTAGTTCAGCTGCTAAGGAGATCAGTGTGGGGATTCCTTAGAAAACTGGAAATGGATCCACCATATGATCCAGCTCTACCACTCCTGGGTATCTTTCCAAAGGAGATAAAATCAGAGAACTACAGTAACATACGCACACCCATGTTCACAGCAGCACAATTCGCAATAGGCAAAGTATGGAACCAACCTAGGTGTCCATCAACAGATGAATGGACGACAAACTTATGGGAAAAACACACAATGGAATTCTACTCCGCAATAAAGAAGAGCATAATCATATCATCTGCAAGAAGATGGAAAGACCTGGAGACCATTATGCTAAGTGAGATCGGCCAGGCACAGAAAGAGAAGAGACATATGTTTTCTCTAATATCCCCAAACTAGGGAGCATTGGGGATACCAGAGGGAATCCAGATAATGGAGGGGAAATCTCAGCAAAGCCAGAAAGGAAGGGTAGGGGAGAAAGAAGGCTGAGATTCATTAATGGAAAACATACATTCAAATATGTGTATACATGTAAATATAACATTGTTAACCTGGACACTCAGTATCAGGAGGGAGGAAATAGGTGAAGGGGGAGGGCACCGAGGACTGTGTGACTGTATGCCAGTGTCAAGATGATCCATTTTGACGTGAGACTATAGAGCACCAATAAAAAAAAAAAAAAAATACAAAAGCCGGGGGTGCATCTCAGAGGTAGAAAGCCCCTGGGTTCAATCCCCAGTACTGAAAATATATATATATATATGGAAAAGAAAAGAGAGAAAGGGAAGAAAGAGAATAAAGTGAGGGAGAGTGAGAGTGAGTGAGAGAGAGAGAGAGAGAGAGAGAGAGAGAGAGAGCAAGAGAGGGAGGGAGGGAGAGAGAGATGCAGTGGAAATTCTGGAGGCTGGCCTCTAGCCGGCCCCCACCCTCTGGTCTCAGAAGACCCTGCAGCCACCAGCCCAGGTGGAGAAGTGGGGGTCTGTCCTTGTTCTTCTGGGGTGTAGGGGGGCAGAATCCCTGCATCCTAACAGAGTCACCTACATGTCGCATTTTTTGATCACCTCCCAGGAGTTACAAAAAGCTGTGGCCCTCACTGCTCACCCCTGATGACAAGATGCTGCCCACCCTGGAGAAGCCAACTCCAAAGCCGCCCTCCCACAGCAGCCAGAGCACAGAGGGAGAGGACAGCCAGGTGCGAGTCCTACCAGCACCGCCAACAGCCAGTCCTGGCCTTGACTTTAAAGCCTGGACCGCCAGGCCCCATCCCAGGGCTGATGGTGGGTTAAAGCCAAGCTACATAAAACTCTATAGTCAGTGCTGAAATACAGCAGGCGCTCAATACAAGCTTAGCCCTGCTGGGCACAGTGGCACATGCCTGTATTCTCAGCTATCTTGGTGGCTGAGGCAGGAGGATCACAGGTTCGAGGCCAAGCTGGCCAACGTAATGAATCCCTGTCCAAAAATAAAAAGGGGCTGGAAGTGTGGTTTGGTGGTAAAGTGCCCTTGGGTTCAATTCCCAGTACTGGGAAATAAACAAAGAAGCCAATAAAAAGCTCAGATCCTTTAACCAACCATTGCCAGTGCTTCATGCCTGGGCAAAAGGGGCAAAGTAAGACCCAACCCCTCGCAGCTAACCAAACGGATGCAAGGGGCACAGCTACACTGTACACTAACCCCAGGCACCGAGTCCTTCCTCACTGGGCAGTAAGAGACAGAGGCTGAATAATGAGCCCGGATGGAGGATTAACCACCCCCACGTGTGCCTCCTCATTTATGGGCACTGCAGCTCTCTCATCTGGAGGTTGTCTTCAGGGTGGGAGATGAGGTTTTTGGTGCCTGGGAGGTACTTAGCAGCATCAGGGCTCAGCCGCAGGCAGCTCTCCTAACTAAGCTCACTCCCCATGAGAGCCAGCTCCCCTGCACAATCCCGCCCTCTGGAGGGAACACTGAGCCTGCCAGGTGTGAGTGTGTCCCTAGGTGCCCATCATCATGAGCTGGATTTTCTTTTATCGGTGCTGGGATCCAACTTAGGGCCAAGCACGGGCTAAGTGCAGGATCTACCACTGACCTACATCTCTAGCCCTGATATTTTTGAGAATCTGACAAGGGTAAGGTGGGGATTTCCCCATCCATTAACAAAGAGTTTTAAAATCTGAGCTTCCAGGGAAAATTAATTAAGACCCTCAAAGACTCTGGATGAACCATTTTATACTACGATACAAAACAAACTCATGACTTGCCATCTTATCAAAGTGGAGCCCAAGCCAAGATTATATCTAAGTTACTCTATGCGCACTGGCAGCGATACATATGCCTTAAAGGCTTTCCTTAGTTCAGACAAAATCTTTACTAAAATTATTTTGCATGTGCAAATTCTTTAGTATTTAAGATAGATAACAGACCAAAAAAAGAATAAAAAAAAAAAGGAAAAGTTCATCTCTTCCAAAAATCAACACACTCAAGGAACGAAAGTATCTGGAGAAATCACTGTTTTGATCTTTACCAGCTGCACTTCATGTCACGACTTTTAATGCTAAACACTCATTCTATTTGTGCTTCTGCCCCCTGGGAGGCCAGTGATTGGGTTAGGATCATTCCTTGTGGTCAGGACATGGGATGTGCAGCAGGGCAGTTGCGGGGTTAGGACCTTATTTCCAAGTTTAGATATAGCGGGTGAATCTACAATGAAAGACGACCACGGACAAAACGGTTCTGTCTCTTTAATTAAAATGCCTTTACTCAGAAAACTAACCCAATGTCTTGAGTTAAAAACTACTTTTCATTCTCCCTCCTGGCTCTTTGTGGGAGCTGGGGGAATGAAGGTGCTATTGTTTTAAGTAGAATCACTTCTTCCTTTTGTGTCCTTACTGCTGTGGCGGTGGCACTCACCATGATGTCCCCCTTCAGCAGCTGGGCCGGCTCGATGACAATGCAGATCCTGCTGGGGTTTTCTGGACCAACGTTGCTTGGGGAGAGACAGGAAGGTAAATCAGTATGCAATGTCACAATTTCACAGACAGACAACACGTCGAGACAAGAACACGTACTGAAAACTCAGAAATGACACAAAATGTTCCCATTAGCTCAGAATCCAGTCCCTCAAAATCTACCCTTCAGAAAAGAGTCAGAAGTGTTCAGGAGAGCCAGACCTGGTAGTGCATTTCTGTAACCCTGTAGTAGTTGAGAGGCTGAGACAGGATGATTGCATTTTTGAGGACAGCCTCAGCAAGTAGTGAGACTCTCATCAACCTAGTGACACCCTGTTTCAAAATAAAAATAAAATAGACCTGGAAGTGTAGCTTGGAGGTAGAATAAAATTGGTTCTATCCCCAAATACTACCCCCCAAAAATTGTCCAGGTGTGATGGCGCACTCTTGTAATCACGGAATTTAGGAGGCCGACAGGAGGATCACGGTTCTCAGACAGCCTCAGCTATTTAGTGAGGCCCTTTGCAACTCAGTGAGACCCTGTTTCAAAATAAAGAATAAAACAAATAGGGCTGTGGGTGTGTAGCTTGGAGGGACAATGTCCCTGGGTTCCATCCCCAGTACCACACACACACACACACACACACACACACACACACACACACACACAAACGTTTTCAAGAAAGCTCCAGTCTTGGGAGGGTCCTAAGGGCACTGTCAGAGTCAGGGAGTGACCCGAGAGGGCTGAGTCCCTCTCCACCCATGGTGTCCCCACAGACTACACCATTGAAGGCCAAGCTGAGGGGCAGCTGGTACAGCTTCCAATACAAGCTGAGAGCACAATTTCCAAGATGTCACTGCATATGTGGGGCCCAGCCTGGAGCCAGGAGCAGTACTAGGGGCAAAACCCTCGGTCCCTTTGCTTATTTTACATTAACACCCACAAGATGCCATCCACACACCAAAAGCGAAAAATCAACAAAAATCCCCAGGGTTATACAAATTCCAAGATGTACATTGGCTACCCTTTGTGCAAAACGCAAAGGAGAAGAATGAACCGTAAGGGAGCACTGTCCTAGGCTCCTTCCAGGATGCCCACCTACAGCCAGCCCCTCAATGGAGCCGACCTGGGCGGCAGCACAGGGGGCCTGTGCAGAGTGGAGCATGGGCTACCCAGGGCCACCCTTCTGTGACTCCTGGGATCCCCAGACATTCATCACCCCTCTGCCGCCACAGGAGAGGCATCTCAGCTCTGCTTCCACCCCTGGACCATCTATCATGCCAAGGACAAGCTCAGACACTTACTAGATCCCGGATGTGTACACAGGCTGCATGGCTTGGTAGAGCTTCAGGAAGGGCCGGCATACTGCAAGAGAGACACAGTCCGTGGAAAGGCAGCGCGGCGCACGTGAGCTGGTCAACAAAGAGCGAGGGCGCAGGGAGACCAAGAGACCACCGGGGCTGCGGGGAGCTAAGAAAGTGGCACCCACATTCACCGAGCACCAGGAGCCACTGGCTGCTGCAAGAAATGGCAGATCTCACCTGGAGACCAGCCCCAGCCTTAGCGCGTGATCCTGGGAGTGACCCAGGCTGTAAGCAGTGAGAGAAGGAGGCATCATGACCAGCTGGCAGTGCAGCAAGGTCCCTTTGATCCGATAAGCAGAGGACTAGAAAGATCAGACACACTTTAAAACAGAAGAAACTAAGCCAGGCACAGTGCTACAAACCTGTAGTCCCAGTGTCTTGGGAGGCTGAGGCAGGAGGTTCACAAGTTTGAGGCCAGCCCTCAGCAACTTAGTGAGACCTTGTCTTAAAACAAAATATAAATGGTCTTGGAGCCAGGCGTGGTGGTGCCTGCTTGTAATCTCAGTGCTTGGGAGGCTGAGAGAGGAGGGTTTCATGTTCAAGGCCAGCTCAGAAACTTAGTGAGATTCCTCAGCAATATGGTAAGACCCTGTTTCAAAAAAAAAAAAAAAAAAAAAAGCCGGGTGTGGTGGTGCACGCTTATAATCTCAGCATTTGGGAAACTGAGACAGGAGGATCATGGTTTGCGGACAGCCTCAGTTACTTAGTGAGGCCCTTTGCAACTCAGTGAGACCCTGTTTCAAAATAAAAGAATAAAAAATAGGGCTGGGGTATAGCTCAGAGGTAGAATGCCCCTGGGTTCCATCCCCAGTACCACATAAAGAAAAGAAAAAAAAAGGGGGTGTAGGAAGCTTGGAGGTAGAATGCCTCTGGGTTCAAACTCCAATATTAAAAAGGAGAAAGGGAGCCGGGCGTGGTGGCGCACGCTTGTAATCCCCGTGCTTGGGAGGCAGAAACAGGAGGATCGCGCAGGTTCGAAGCCAGCCCCGCGCGCTGGTTTAGGAGACCCTGTTTCCAAATAAAAATGTAAAAATAGGTCTGGGAGTGTAGCCCGGAGGTACAAGGGCTTCCAGGAACCCCAGTACCACCAAAAAAATAAATAAATAAATAAATAAAAATAAAAAGGAGAAAGGGAGATTAGATGTAGCTTAGGGGCAAAGGGCTTGCCTACCATGCCAGAGACCATGAGTTCAAATCCCAGGGAAGGAAGAAGAGAAAGAGCAGGAGGAAGAGGAGGGAAAAGAGGAGAAATGGGTGAGTAAGCATCTATCCAGATGAGACCAGAGAGGAGAGAACAGGTCTCTACACCAGCCACATGCTGTGTGCTTAAGCTGGGGATCCTTCTAAGGAGGAGGGAGAAGATGGGCTCCTAAGACAGCCTGAGGAGCCTCTCTCCTGAGGGCTTCTCCTGCACTGTGTGACTCTTTAGGTCAAGTCAGAGTCACAACGGAAGGGCACAGGGCATGAATGATGCCTTTTCTGGCCAGTTGTCCTTCCCCTGATCACTGTTCAGTCCAGTCCCATGAAACTGCAGCTCTGTCCTCAAGAAAAGTTTATATCTATGACCAGGGAGTTGAGGCACAGGCCAGGACACCACAGAAAGAAGGGGGGCTTGCTTATCTCAAGGGGACCAGAGGAAGCCCCAAGTCTGGGGCAGCAAATCACAGGCACCATGCTACGGAAGCCACTCACCTCCTCCGGTGTCAAAGTTGGGGATGCCATGCAGGATGACAAAATGCAGGAACAGGGGAGAGGCATTCATCTTCACTGACCCCGACAGGAGCCCGCTGAGAAACTGCACGTACCTGCAAGGGCCAAAGGCTTAGACTCCACAGCAGCACCCCCAGAAATATGTTAAACCCAAGCATCCTGGGTCACACCCAGGATCACGCGCCAAGGCTGGGGCTGGTCTCCAGGTACCAAAAAAAGGTGACTCTCAGCCCATACCCCACAGTGTCGCAGCCCTAATGGGGGCTCCATCCATACCTCTAGGAACCACCTGCGAAGACCCTGTGCCGGACTGCGGGGACACAGAGGCACGAGCAGCTCCTATGCATAGGCGCCCACATGCCCGGAGGCCTCCCCACCTGTTCGCTGAGCCCCACGGGGCCACATAATGCAGGCCTAGCAACTCCATACCCACGGCTTCCTGTTCCTGCACAGGAACAGTGTGGCCTACACTCCATCCTACACTGGACCTTCCACCGCACAGCACACAGGAGAAACTCTAGGACTTCAAAGGCCCTGAATGGCTCTGCCCTCGTGTCCTCTCTTGGGCCCTCTCTTCCTACTCAGTTCCAAGGTGAAGGCCACCAGGAGTATCTATCCTGGCCTGTGAGACGTGGCAGGCACTCCCCTTGTATACACAGGATGGCAGCACATTATCTTCGTATGCACATGGGGCTCAAGAGGGACATGTCAACTCTAGGAGTATGTGGTGGCCAGTGTCCTCATGAGGTAAGACAAGGTGGTAGTTAGTGGCCTGTGCGCTGGCCCCTCAGCAAGCTCTGGTATTCCTTTGGCCCTGGGTCTCCCACGTGAGGCCTGGCACGGCAGCCCCTGTTTCCATGGAGCTGAGAGCCCAGAGTCAGCCCTTGTCCCAAGGCCCCTCCCAGAGCCTTACTGTTTACCCACACAACCTCCTTCATGGCCCGCTCACCTCTCTAGTATGTCTCCACCAAAGAACTGCAATCTTTGCAAGGAAGAAAAACAAAACCGAACCCAAACCGAAGACCCCAAAGTATCAGCCCCTTTGTACATATCTGATGCTCACAGCAGAACCAGTCAGGAGACAGCAAGTTCCACTCACCAGCGTGGGGGCCTCACGCCTCAAATCCCTGCAGGGACCAAGACCATCTGTCCCGGGACAGAAACAGTCGTAGGCTCCACCCACTCACAGGAAGACAAATTCTCTAGTGCACATCAGAATTCAAAGCCGGCCATCACTCAAGAAGCTGAATTTATATACAAAGCCAACTGGATGATAGGAAGTCTCTGATAAACATTCAAAAACATACAGCCCCAGCCGGGCGTGGTGGCGCACCCTTGTAATCCCCATGCTGGGGAGGTGGAGACAGGAGGATCACGCAGGTTCAAAGCCAGCCTTGCTGGCCTAAGAGACTATGTTTTTAAATAAAATATAAAATAAATAGGTCTGGGAGTGTAGCCCGGAGGTAGAAGGGTTCCATCCCCAGTACCACCAAAAAAAAAAAAAAAAAAAAAACCATAAAGCCCCATAGTCCATCCTGGAGGAAAGCCTCAGTAAAGAATATCATCTTGGGTTTAGGTGTTTGCAAAGCAGTAGACTTATAGGTTTTAGGCAGCAGGGAAAGTGCATTAGTATCATAAACCATCTAGAGATTATCTGAAGTCTCATCTAGAAATTATCTGAAGCATACAGGAGACTGTGTAGGTTTCATGCAAACATCAGCCATTTTAGGGAAGGGATTTGAGCACATGCAGATCTTAGAATCCCTGAGCACATGCAGATCTTAGAATCCCTGAGCGGCCTGCAACCAACCCCGTGCAGACATGGCAGGAACCCCGGTAGTTATCAATGCCCACAAGGTTCTGAGGCTGTGCATTCTCTTTCTGCCAGTGACTGCGTTCCCAGCCTTAAATTAATTCACTCTCAAGAGTAGTAGGAGCTTCAAAATGATTTCTTGGCCTTTGTCTTAAAATAGCCTGTAAAGCAGCTCTAGTCCCCAGAGCATCCCGGTGATGGAGAAGGCTCTCTACTCCATAAAAGCTACCTCCGCACGTTATCCTGGTATCAGCCTCCCCCAGCCGTCTCACACAGGCACGCAGTTGTTCACCAACTCAATCATTATTTGGTGAACATTATCTAATACAGGCACTGAGCAAGGTAGCCAAAATGGCTCCAGGAACAGAGCGTTCTGGGTGCAAAGAGTTAGCCTGGGGTTGCAAAGTTCAACCCGGCTGTTATCACAAGATGTAAGGGCTTTGAGTGCACGAGAGCTGTGGGCATGTTCAAATGAGAAGCGCCCTTCCCCTGCCCGGCACTCTTTTAATGTTTTTAAAAAGATGCTTGTTCAGGAGGTAACAAGGATGAGAAGGACAGATAAGGGGAGTCATGCCTCTGGGGCACGTTCTGGACTTTCCGTGTGGGTGACAGTCTCGTTTCCACCGCATCTTCTACGCAGTAGGTCGGAAGACTATTCCCATTTGGAGAACTGTTCAGTGGAGAAATAGTACTTCATGGTTCAAAATAGAACAAGGGGCTATTTAGCTATAATGCTAATAATATGCTGGGTTTGCACCATGATTTGCATTCCTCTTGGGGTCTGTTGCTCAGAGCAGGACACAGGCTTCAACATACAAACACTCCTGTCCAAGCAGAGACAAGCCCAGGACACTGGAGCAGCCGCAACAAAAGAAGGCGCCTTAATGTCCCAGAAATCCCTTTCCAGATCTGCGGACGCAGCCAGCCCTCGGCTGCACTACAAACAGCAGATGTGGACCATCGAGGCTCACGTGCAAAGGTCAGGGCACAACTATCCCATCTCCATGGTCGAAAGCTGTTCATCAACTGCCTTGGCAATTCTTGAACACATTCCTTGCTAAATGATTGGCTTAATACTGCACTGGAGTTGCATGGGGGCAGGGTGGTCTTCGTGGCCCTGATCTGCCAACAAGGCTCATCTGGAAAGAGCAAAGTTGTGGGCCAGCTCACTGCCAGATCCTCTGGACTTCAGCCAGACAGGGCCAGCCACAAAAGGAGAAAGCTCTGCTCCACCACGGTGGGCCATGCTGATCAGGAAGGGGTCACAGGAGACAGAAATCCCTCCCCAAACCCCTGCTTCAAAGGCACAGCATCAAGCAGCTGACCGCAGGAATCAAAATACATTTGCCTATTCCTATGCTGTCTACAGTTGCCTTTGTGCTAGAACAGGAGTGAAGGAGACCACTCAGCCTGCAATGAATGAGACATCCACCCATCAGCCTGTCAAAGCGCAAGGTCACTGACCCTGGGCCTAGCAGACAGAAACAAGTTTTGGCTGGATCATAAACATCAAAGTGGCCAATGCCGGAGAGAAAGACCATAAGTGAGAAAGGTCCTGGTCTGCCCTCCCAGAGCTGCAGCCTGGAGGCTCAGAGACATAGAGGGTGGCTCTTCTCACCCAAGGACACTGCACCAGGCATGACTTTTCTGCCCTCGTTTGTTTAAAGGTAACATCCTCTTTGCCTCTCCCCTCTGAGCTCCAGGGATGGATACGTACCGTTTCTGGGATGGCTGCATTAACGCCAAAACTTTGTCATCATAAAACTTCTTCATTGCAAATCTGTCCAGGGCCTGGTCTGCACTGAGGAAGCAAAGGAAAAAGAGAAAGGGTGTGAAGTGGATGGAGTCCCACCCGCCGCGTGGCTGGGGGCTTGGGTCACGCACCCTGTGGCTGCTCCAGGCACTCAGCTTCCACTAGGGGCTTCATTCTTGGCCACCCCCCACACATACTCACGCCAACTACCTCTCCTTGGATTGCGATTCCCTGTGGGGTATGCTCCGTTCAAAGTGGGAGTCAAGCCCCCCAGAATAGAGCACCTTGAAGGGTTGACGCTAAGACTGAGGAGTGTCGGCTCGTGCTCCTCCGGGTGCACTCTTAGCTAGGACATGCAGTCCCAAGAGGAAACAGTGGGGGACACTCAGCTCAAGCCACTTCTAGGAAATGACGCATGGGGTCGGGAAGGGGCAGCCCAGGGCGGGGATGCTGGAGAAGTACCTGAGGCCTGAGGGCTGCGGGACTGTGTTCTGTTTTATCATCATCATCATCATCATCATCATCATCATCATCACTACTACTATTACTGCAGTACTGGGGATGGAACCCAGGGACATTCTACCTCTGAGTTACACCCCTACTCCTATTTTCTTTTTCTTTATTTTGAAACAGGGCTTCACTGAGTTGCAAAGGGCCTCACTAAGTAGCTGGGGCTGGCCTTGAACCATGATCCTCCTGTCTCAGCCTTCCCGAGTGCTGGATGAAAAGCCTGCGCCACCACACCTGGCTATGTTTGCATTCTTGAAGTGGCTGCTATGCAAGGGAGCCCTGCTTTCTAGCACCGAGGTTTCGACCCCATGGTGCTCACCAGCAGCAGTTACACAGCCTTCCAAGACCCGCAGTGGGGCGTGGCTGGGTTTTGTGAGCTGGCCTCGGGATGAATTGGGGAACAGAACTGCAGTGAGACTTAACAACTCAGACTTGTGTGAGCCAAACGTTTCCCTGAAAATCTCACAGAGAGGTGGGCCCGCTCCTTAGGAAAATGTGTATGTCCTTCTAAGAAAAACAAAACTATGTATATAATGTATATTTATTATTCATTCCTTCCATATATATAAATATATGGAATGGCGGGCACCTTAAAGACCATGAAAAACTGCAGCAAGACAGGCTGAAGAACAAAGGAAAAGCATTGGAAATCATCATGCATGGGTCCAACTCCCCTTGAATGCTCAGTAACAGCGGGCCTGCTGCTGGTTTGGACTATACCAAGGTCTGGCTGGTGGGGTCCTCACCAACAGAAAGGTCCAGCTGAGCACTGGATATTTCCCTTAATGAGTAAAGGGAGATGAATATCGAGTTACATAGGCACCCATTCGCCTTTCTGGAATTCACCTGTTCAGCTCAGTGCTGAGCATAGATTCTGGCCAATATTTCAGTTCAGTATTAATAGCATTCCCAGGATTTTTTCTTTTTTTTTTTTTTTTTTTTTGGCGGTACTAGGGATTGAGCCCAGGGTCATTCTACCTGTGAATGACACCTTCAACTCTGTTTTTTATTCTTTATTTTGAAACAGGGTCTCACTGAGTTGCACAGGGCCTCACTAAGTAGCTGAGGCTGTCCATGAACCGCGATCCTCCTGTCTCAGCCTCCCAAATGCTGAGATTACAAGTGTGAACCACCATACCCGACTAGACCATTTAATTTAAAAGCACTTAATCATGTTGCTTTTATTAAAAACAGCAGCATCAGCGACCACTCAAGTTTGAGCACAGACACGGTCCTAAGCGCTTTGTGGGCAGCGGCATACAGAACCTCAGGACACCTGGGCAGTCCAGCTATAACTCCCTTTACCCTGGTGATTCTTTGCCATATGGCTGGGACCCGTCTTCACCATCAGGACAGTATTTAAATGTGCACCGGGGATGGGCCCTTATTTCTCCCCAGTTCCCCAAAGCTCCCGCATTAGCCAGAGCACAGAACGGCACTGTGGGGACAGAAATGCTCGGGCAGCTCGCCAGTCTCCGACCAGATGCCTCGGGCATGACTGAGGGGCCTCTGTGTGGACCGGGAGTCTCTGTGCGTCCGGCTCACACAGAGATGCTTATTGTCGCCCAGAGAGCTCTGGTTTTCTTGTGGGGTAAGTTTCCGCCCTGGCAGGCACCACCAGCTCCCCAATTCGTGTCCAGAGAAAACAATCTGAAACTCAAACTTCACTCCTTTTGGCTAGAAAGGGAAAGGTCCATCGGCTAACAGGAGCAGTGTCTCTTTGCTCAGATCAGGCTACACAAGGTAGCCATTGAGAAGACACGGCAGGCACAGCTGTCAGAGCCATACAGAAGGCTACTTTCTGTTTCTTTTTGTTTTTTCTTTCTCCTTTTGCAGTGCTAGGGATGAAATCTTGGGCCTTGTACGCGTTAGGCAAAGTTCTACTGACCTACAGCCTCAGCCTAAGAGTGACTCTTCTAAACCGAATTGTAGCAGGAGGGGAGATTTGTCCCTCATCAAGTAGATCATGGTACAACACACTACAGGTGGCCAGCAGGACCGGACCCAGGCTGGAGTTCCTGTGACCCCACAGTGTCTTTGCACCAGGTATAGGGTACCTGGTGGCTCCTTTAAAGTCCCCACAATTACTGCCCCACCTCCTGAGACCTGGCGTGGACCGGATTCCCATTTGGAGACTAGACAAGCTGCTAAACTTCTCTGAGCCTCAGTTCTGCATCTGTTCAAAGGGACCGATGATTGCCTCGTGGGTTTAGTTGGAAGGATTCAGGGAGAACAGGGGAACATCTGGTCTACTTCTCTGGCCTAAGTAGCTGTCGCCATCATTATTTACAAGGTATGACCTAAACAGAGATGTTCTGCTATTTTTTGTTTTGTTTTGTTTTTTAGTACTGGGGATGGAACCCAGGGGCATTCTACCTCCCAGCTACACCCCCAGCCCTATTTTTTATTCTTTATTATTTTTTTTGTGTGTGTGGTACTGGGGTTCCTGGAAACCCTTTTACCTCCGGGCTACACTCCCAGACCTATTTTATATTTTATTTGGAAACAGGGTCTTTTAAGCCAGTGAGGCTGGCTTCGAACCTGCACAATCCTCCTATCTCCGCCTCCCAAGTGCGGGGATTACAAGCGTGCGCCACCACGCCCGGCTTTATTCTTCATTTTGAAACAAGATCTCACTAAGTTGTGGAGGGTCTCATTAAATAACTGAGGCTGTCCTCAAACTCAGATCTCCTGCCCAGCCAACTAAATGCTAGGATTGCAAGCGTGAGCCCCCACACCCAGCTTCAGCTCTGCTTTTAATAATAACATTTACCTCTTATTATTTTCACTAAAGAATGTCTGAGCTCAGATTTTTCATGCCTCTGTGTAAGCCCTCATGTCAATCGCCGGGGTCCCAAACAGGCACAGATGGCCCTGGTACTGGGGACAAGAGATCTGTCCTGCATTGCTCCCAGGAAGCCTACCTACCATCCAGCCCACACAGTCTCTACACCCAACACCCCCGGCAGCCATCCTACCTGGCGGAGACGTTGGTGAAGTGCATGTAGGACGATATGACCACGCCGATGCGTCCTTTCCCACCCTGCAGGAGAGAAAAGGTGAAGAAGGAATGTTCTCTGGGCTCCCACAGCAGAGATGCGACTAGACGTAACGCCCAACGGTGAATAGAATAAAGGAGAGCTTGCTTGGTGGCTTGGCCAGCTTGACGGCCTCTGCCTCTCTGTTAGGGAAGAGCCAGCACCCAACACAAGCAGCCTCCACAGCAGGGAACCGCACCCACGGGCCCACACCAAGGACAGGTGTCAATGGGCAGACCCACCCAGCGGCAGCCAGACATTTCACCACCTCCCAATTAGGCTGGACAAAACTGTGCCAGGAATGATAGCAATTAGCATGTCCTAATTACCCAGGTGAAACGGGAGTAAGCACCTGCTCACGGGGCAGCGACCAGGGCTGCACACCCACTAGACAGCAGAGCCCAGGGAGCCAGGAGCAGCGCTACACTGGCCCAGGCAGCACCCAGCTCCCGGGAACCCCCGTACACAAAGAGGGCTCCCGTGCCACACAGGCACCATGGAGATGAGACAGCAGCCAACATAACAAAGACATGCACAGACCATTGTGCATGCGGGTCCACATCACCAACAGCAGATAGCAGACCAAGGGGAAGCTATGCGACAGGCCACCCCCACCCAGAACCATGGACCACACCTTTCAGAAAACGCTGCCAGGACCTACTAATGGTAGTCAGCAAATCAGCTCACAAGCCAGTTCTGCTACCATCGCATTCCTTAAAACCTGTGAGCTAACAGTCAGGCTTAACACTTTTATACCACTAAACCGGGCATGACAGTTCATGGCTGTAATCCCAGTACTTGGGAGGTTGAGACAAGATGAATCACAGGTGCAAGGCCAGCCTCAGCAATTTATTAAGATCCTCAGCAACCTAGCAAGATTCTATTGCAAAGTTAAAAATTAAAAAGGGGTCAGGAGCCAGGCGTGGTGGCGCATGCTTGTAATCCCCGCACTTGGGAAGCTGAGACAGGAGGATCGTGCAGGTTTGAAGCCAGCCGCACTGGCTTAAGAGACCCTGTTTCCAAATAAAATATAAAATGGGTCTGGGAGTGTAGCCTGGAGGTAGAAGGGTTCCATCCCCAGTATCACCAAAAAAAAAAAAAAAAAAGGGTCAGGGATGTATGTAGCTCAGAGGTAGAATGCCCCAGGTATCCCCAGTACCACAATAAAAACAAAAGCCACACACTGAAGAAAAAAGTCCAAAAAGAATGAAATTCTGAGGCATGTGAAGATTACATGAAATTCAAATGTCATCATCCATCCACAAGTCAGATGGGACAAGGCTCCTCCATTTCTTTATTTCCAACCACAGAGCAGCAGCAGTTTGAGGAACTGCAGCAGCACCATATTACCCAAGTGCTTACTTAAAAAAAAAAAAAAAAAAGATTACCTGGCCCTGATCTAGAATCACATGAAGCAGAAATGGCAGAGCCACCACTATGTAGCTCCTTAACTCTATTCTTCAAAAGGAATGAATGAACAAGTTGAAATCAAACTTTCGATCAATCAACAATCCTATGTGCGTGTCACCCAGGATCAGTCTGCTCTCTGTCCTGTGAAAGTCAAAGGTGTTTCTAATAGTTATTCAACGCAGGCACTTGACAAGCCCTTTGCAGCTGAATCTTGGCATATGCACTTACTGACTAAAAAGCTACTAACATGCTCCTTGCATAGAAATTTTATTAGTTTTATGAACAAAAATTTACCTAAAAGAAAACATCAACACCTTGGCCAAAACCTAGTATGCAAATGTGCACATTCATTGTTGATATCCTCAATCAGTTATTTTTTGTGACACTAGTTATACACAAAGTAAATGTTAAGAGATCTGAGGGGAGAGGTGGACAGAAATACAGTAATACCAAGGACTTCCTTACCCCACTTCAACAACGGGAAGATTATCCAGATAGAAAATCAATAAGGACCAAACGGACCTCTCACACATATACAAAACCTCCCATCCAAGAGCAAAAAGAATCCACATTCTTCTCAAGTCCACACAGAACATTCTCCAAGACAGATCTTATGTTAGCCCATGAAACAAGTCTTAACAGATTTAAGAAGAATGAAATCATATCAAATATCTTTTCTGACCACCACAGTATGAAGCTTTACATCAGTAACAGGAGGAATCTTGGAAAGTTTACAAATATGTGAAGGTTACATAACATGCTCCTGAACAACTCCTGGGTCAAGGAAGAAATTATAAGGGACATTTAAAAATATCTTGAGAAAAAAACAAAAATGGAAACACAACAAACTATGAGATACAGCAAAAGCAGTTCCAGGAGGGAAGCTTAACAGCCTACATCCAAACAGAAGAAAGGCTTCAAATAAGCAACTAGCACTCATCTCAAAGAAGTAGAAAAAGAAGAGCGAAGCCACCGTTAGTCGAAGGAAGGAAACAGCGGAGATCTTAGCAGAACAAAGTAGAGACCTACAAAACAATAGGAAGGGTTGATGAAACTGAGAGGTGTTGATTTATTTCATTTTTTGAAAAAGGAAACTGACAAAGCTTTAGTTAGATTAGCTAAGATAAAACAAAAGAAAAAGACTCAAGCAAAAACAAAGGAAAGAGAAGACATCACAACTGATAGCACAGAAATACAAAAGGTCACAAGAGACAACTATGGGCAACCATGTGCTTACAATAAATTGGATAACCTAGAAGAAAAGTACAGATTCCTAGAAATATGCCACCTGCCAAGACAAACTCATGAACAAATAGGAAATCTAAACAGACTTAGAAAGAGGGAAGAGACTGAAGCCATAATAATAGTGTCTTTCAAAGGATAACCCAGGACCAAATGGCCACTTGCAATTCTACCCAAAATATAAAGAACTTGTGTTGGTCCTTCTAAAATTCTCCCACAAAATTAGAGAGAAGGGAATATTTTCAAATGCAGCTCATAAAGCCAGCCTTATCCTAATATAAAATCATTTTTATTTTACTTTTATATATATTACTAGGAATTAAGATGATCCCCTTTCATATATTACTAGGGAGATATATATATATATATATATATATATATATATATATATATACACACACACACACACACATATATATATATATACTTTTTTTACATGTATATATACATATGTATATGTTACTAGGGATATATGTATATATTACTAAGAGTTAAGCCCAGGGATGCTTTGCCTCTGAGCTATGCCTCCAGCTCTTTTGAAACAGGGCCTCACTAAGTTACTGAGGGCCTCCCTACATTGCTGAGGCTGGCCTCAAACCTGTAAGCATCCTGTTTCAGCCTCCCAAGTACTGGGATCACAGGCATGCACCACTATACTCAGCTATAACATATTTTCTTGAAAGAGCCTGATAGTAAGATTTTAGGTTTCATGGGCTGCACGGCTTTGGTGCACATCCTCAACCCCGTCACTGCAGCGTGCATGGATTTGCATAAAGAGAGGGGTGGTTATGTTCCAAACTATTCTATAATTTGAACCTCCTACAGCTGTCACAGAAAAACAACTCTTAGCTCACAGGTTGTGGGTAAACAGGTGGAAGGCAGACTCATCTTGTGGCGACAGTCTTGTAGGGCGGGCAACAATCGATGGAACTTTGAACAATAATGGCCTGATAGTAACCAAAAGCTGCAGGGTTTCTGGCTATGCTAAACGTGCTGTTGATACACTTTCAAAACAGAGTCTGACATGGGGGAAATCTCCCCAAATAAGTGCAGCCTCACTCTGCCCAAACAGCATCAGGGAGGTTGGACACAGGCACAATGTACCAACCTGTCGTGGGGAAGGAGGGCGGGCTGTGGCTGACCCGCACGGTGCCCCTGCCCAGGCCGGGACAGGCCCAGGCTATGCCAGTCATTTCTGGCATGTAAGGAATGATGTGCCTTCTGCAGAGCTGGCAGATTGGGGCCAGTGTCAGGGATTCCACCCCCGCAGCGAGGAAGACGCTGAACTTCAGCTAAGTGGGACCTCAGCAATTTCACACTAAAAGGGGCTTTATCTCTGATGGCATATTTTCAGAGCGTTTTGAGAAGGGTTTGTGGGACCCCAGAGCAGAATAAGCACAGAGGACATCACACTGTGCTGCTAGGAATCCTACCAGAGAGCTCAGGGTCGCTTGGGGAAAGCACACATTTTAGAGATGTCCTGTGGTCATTTCGCCCCTGGGGATCCATATGCTTAAGTAATATTATAGTTTGTTTCAGCTTCATTTAAAACAAAAAAACTGAGCAGGGCATGGTTGCACACACTTGGAATCACAGCATTTGGGAGGCTGAGACCAGAAGATCGCAGTTTAGATCGTGGTTCACGGACAGCCTCAGCTACTTAGTAGGGCTCTCTGCAACTTAATGAGACCCTGTTTCAAAATAAAATTTAAAAATAGGGCTGGGGCTGTAGCTCGGAGGTAGAATACCTCTGGGTTCTACCCTTAGTACTGAAAAAGAAACTGATTATGATGAGACTATAATGCACCAATAGAAGCATAAAAATAAATAACTTGTTAAATTGAACGACTAGAAGGAAGGGCTGAGAGCACTGCTTTTCCAACAACACCACTGGAGACCTCAATCCTGTGAATTCTCAGGCTGAACTCTGCAGGTGGCATCAGTCTTCCTGTCCATCTTCTTAAGGAGAAATAAGTAAACCTAACTGCACAGCAGGCGGGGCAGGTCACACGCACTGAAATAGCTCTTAGACACGGCTCAGCTCCCCACCTGACCAGCATTGTCTCCACCCTGTGAGCCCCCAGCGCCACAGGGCGGCACTCACCCTGCAGTGGATGACCACCACGTGCTGGGGGTCGCTGTTGAGCCAGGACTCCTGCGCCTTGCAGATGGTGCAAATCTTGTTCAGGGGCGGTGCGTGCAGCTCCGGCCAGCCCACATCCAAGATCTGCAAGGAGAGAGAAAGGCCGCCTCAGTGTCCATCTCTTGAAGCCTTCTGAGGCCATCTCGTGCTGACTGCTTTCATTTTCCAAAACGAATCATTTGAGGATAAAGCACGATAGTGCAAAATTCTTCTCTGATAAGTAAGGGGCGTTATGACCAGTCTCCTTTACCAGAGAGGATATGATTAAGCTCCATCATATTCCCCCGGGGGAAGGGCTGCTCCTTTGCAGCTGGGTGACAATTCTAGGAAGGCTTTTCAGAGGTGCTGGTGGTGCAGTATTCTGTGGAAGGAACCAAGGATCTTCAAGAGCTAAAACAGTGTTTGGCCAAAGCCTCTGCCAAGATTTTTCCCTGCAGACTATAAACTAGAGTGCGTGGAGGAGGAAGAGCCAGCCAAGCCCCAGCACCACAGGAACAAATGCCTATCCTGCAGGCTGGGGACACAGGCAAGCTCCTCCAAAGACAAGAATCTGCCCGTGAGGGAGGAAGCACCTTGGAGTCTCCATTCCATCCAGTTTGATGCAAAGAACCCAGAAAAATAACCGATGGGGCCATTGTGCAAAAGATCCTCAGCTCTGAGCAGAAATCCAACCCTAAAGCCCAGTGTGGCCACAGGGTGGTGTTGCTTTTCCTTTTATTTCCTTTCATAAAGGGAAGGGAAGGCAGAGCTCTAGCTTGGTCTAAAAGTGGTATAGTGTTCAATGGGTTAGAAAGTTCAGAAAACCGCCAGGAAGCAGGAAAAGTGACCCCCCCCCCGCCACCCATGCAGACACAAAGACCAGGCCCTTTATTGAATTCCTGGGCCTCCTTTTGAATGTGTATTCAGTATAGCCCGAATACTATTTTACATAAAGTCTGTATTCTACTTTGCTAAATAGTGTGAAACTAGGCATGGTACCATGTTGTTACAGGTTTGGGGGTCCCGCATTCAAAATGCTTGGGACTGGAAATGTTTCAGACTTCCATTTTAAAATATTTGCATGGACTTTGACCAGTTGAGTGAGTATCCCTAATCTCAAAACGCAAAATCTAAAATGCTCAGAAATTCAGAACTAGCCACCCATAGTGGTATGCCTGTCATCCCAGTACTTGGGAGACTGAGTCAGAAGGATCACTGGTTTGAGATCAGGCTCAGCAACTTAGGAGGAATCTCAGCAATTCAGTAAGCCCCAGTTTCAAAATGAAAAAATATAGAGGGCTGGAGTGTAGCTCAAAGGTAGGATGCTCTTGGGTTCAATCTTCAGTACCATGAAGGAAGGAAGGAAAGGAGGAAGGGAGGGAGGGAAAGAAAAAAAGAAATCCAGAACTTTTTGCCATTCAGATTTGGGGCCTGGAGATAAGGGATGCTCAACTTGTACTTATGTTTATTTTGATGGCTAAAATATTCTAACATTGAATATACATGTGTGTGTATCAGCATGTAGCCAACATAACTTATATTTACACCATCTTAAAATTTCCTTTACATGTTTGCTGTTAAAAATAATTATGGTTGAGGGTGATGGTTATGACTACAAAGAGGTGGAAACAGAAAGCCAAAGAACAGCAGGGGAGACATCTTCGTGATTAGAGCGTTCTGTATTCTGGTTGAAGTGACGATATAAACCTATACATGCATATAATGACGGAATGTACGTACACACACACACACACACACACACACACACAGCCTTGAGACTTCTCTGCAAGTTGATGTTCCTTGTCCAAAAGTCTTAGAGTCAGATGAGTTTTGGATTTGGGGTTGTATTTTTAGATTTTGCAATATTCACAGCCATAAAACCCTTGGGTTTTGTTTGGACCCAGGTCTAAACATGAAATTCATTTGTGTTTCATATACACCTTATCCTTATAGCCCAAGTATAATTTTATGCAATGTTTTCAATAAGTTTGTACAGGAAACAAAGTTTCGTGGTGTGGATTTTCCACTTGGACCATGGGGCCAAGGAAACAGAACTTCAGAATTGGGAGCATTTGGGACTTCAGACTTTGAGAATGGAATGCTCAAACCGTGGTAGTTTTGCGAGATGCCACCAGAGGGTCGTGGAGTGAAGGGTTTATGGGATCGCTCTGTATTACTGCTGCTATTTCCTATGAATCCGTAATCATTTCAGATCTCCCCAAAAACAATTTTAATGAAAAAATAACAGGTATGAACAGTTCCCAATAGCCCTCATCAAGCCACATTCCACAAAGCCCCATAACATACGACTTTAGCACAAGCAAAGCAAGCTACACTCACACTTACATGTAATAAAACTCAGAACAGAAAGGATGAAAGCCCATACCTTTGGGTTAAGCTTCGTAAGATCATATCTCTTTTCTGAAAGGTTTAATACCTACAAAAGAGAAGAAAAAAAACTTTTAGAAAAACCATGTATCTCAATGAGAGGAGGAAGCACAACTGCATTTTACACACTGTCTCTGAGATATTGAGGGTTGATAAAGATAAAAACGTGCAAGTATATATGTTATTACAGAATTTTAAAAAAAGAAATTAAATAGACAAGGACAGCAAAATAAATCCTTAAACGTCCTACATAAATTCTATATTTCACTTTGTTTAACTATTCTGAAAACAGTCAATTTACTATATTGCTATTTTTTTAAATTCTAATGGATGCAAAATATTTCAATACATAAGATATGTCTACACAAATATCTACATATATTAATGTCTGTAGCACAGCTTGCCGGGTCCAGCTCTGAGAGGCAGGCTTGCTGGGAAGGGTACCCTGGGAGGCAGGCTTGCTGAGAGGGTACCCTGGGAGGCAGGCTTGCTGGGAGGGTACCCTGGGAGGCAGGCTTGCTGGGAGGGTACCCTGGGAGGCAGGCTTGCTGGGAGGGTACCCTGGGAGGCAGGCTTGCTGGGAGGGTACCCTGGGAGGCAGGCTTGCTGGGAGGGTACCCTGGAAGGCAGGCTTGCTGGGAAAGGTACACTGGAAGGCAGGCTTGCTGGGAGGGTACCCTGGGAGGCAGGCTTGCTGGGAGGGTACCCTGGGAGGCAGGCTTGCTGGGAGGGTACCCTGGGAGGCAGGCTTGCTGGGAGGGTACCCTGGGAGGCAGGCTTGCTGGGAGGGTACCCTGGAAGGCAGGCTTGCTGGGAAAGGTACCCTGGAAGGCAGGCTTGCTGGGAGGGTACCCTGGGAGGCAGGCTTGCTGGGAGGGTACCCTGGGAGGCAGGCTTGCTGGGAGGGTACCCTGGGAGGCAGGCTTGCTGGGAGGGTACACTGGAGCAGATCAGTACTCTCTACAGTGAGTGGCCCTGGTGTGTGAAGGGCAGGCAGCTTGTGCATGACCTGTCTGTGGGTTCTTGTGCAGAGCTCTCTGTGGGCTCTTATACATGCTCAAGTAAAGCAAAACAATAAAAAGAGAATGTTTCCGCAGTGAGAGGTCTTCAAAAGTAACTAAAGGAACCTGGTGGGGTGATGCATCCCTGTAATCCCGGTTACTTGGGAGGCTGAAGCAGGAGGACTGAAACTTTAGGAGGACTGAAACTTCAGGCCAGAGCACAATGACTTAGTGAGACCCTGCTTCAAAACAATAAAGGAAAAAAGGGCTGGGGATGTATCTCAGTGGTAGAAGGCTCAATCCCCAGGACCACAAGAAAGGGAGTGAGGGAGAAAGGAAAAGAGAGAGAATGTAAAAGTCCCTCTCACTTCAGAGAGCAGGTGGGAGGGAAAGAGAGAGGACCGCCTTGTCCAGGTCAACCGGGGTCCCGCCCATGGGGGAGGGGGCCCCTTTGCCCTGACTTCAGACACAGCTCATTTTAACCCTGCCAGCTGTCTCCCGGGTCCACTCCGCCTTGTCCCCCAGCAGCCCCAGCCCTGCCAGAATCATCAGGACTAAGCTGGCCTTCCTAAGAAGGTCCAGGATGCTCCCACATCACCAGCCCCATCGCAGTGGATGTCCGCCATTGGTGATTCTTAGATTCAGGGACTGTTTTGTTTTCAAATCCAATCCTCAAAATATAAGGCTGCCCTTTGGTTCTTAATTGGGGGTCTGTACAACACACACACACACACACACACACACACACACACACATGAATGAGTTTTTCTTCAGGCTCTTCAAAAAAGTCCTTGTCCAAAAACAAGTAAGAGGGCCGGGCATGGTGGTGCACACTTGTAATCCCAGCATTTAGGAGGTGGAGACCAGAGGATCCCAGTTCGCAGCCAGTCTCAGCTACTTAGCAAGGCCCTTCGCAACTTAGTGAGACCCTGTTTCCAAAATAAAGAGACTAAAAAATAGGTCTGGGGGTGTATCTCAGAGGTAGAATGTCCCTGGGTTCCATCCCCAGAACCACACAAAAAAAGAAAGATCCCCCCCCCTCATGCACACTGGCCAGCTTGCAGGGGGCTCTGCCCCTGACCGAGCCCCACAGGGCAGAAGGAGAATGGACCCCAGACCCAACCAATGCCATCCACACCCTGGGCCCTGCGCACTGTCTCTTTAGGGAGTGCAAGCTGGGCAGGAAAAGTGACAGAAGTTGGGACAAAATGACCAGCTTGGGTCTGCTTCTCATGCAGGGAGTCTAGGTCCACAGATACCATCTCTGGGACAGAGGAGTCTGGACAGGAGGAGCCCTTAGGATTGTGCCGTCCTGGGCACTTGGGGACCAGCTCCTTGTCCACACCAGGTCAGAGCTAGGCCAGACTTCAGGCAGAGGTGGGGCCTCGGGGGCCTCGGGGCTAGGAGGGGTCCTCGCACGTTCCTATGGAAGAGAGCGGAAGAGAGCGGTCTAGAAGCCAAGGACAGCAGTGAAGCTGCACAGGCAGCTTCTGCTCCGTGGCCCAGGCGCACTGCTAGCCCAATCCTAGGTATGAAGGGGGAGAAGACTTTAATGGTGGTAGGAACCTCCCTGCGGCCCTCAGTGGGCTAGATTATAGTCGATAAGGCCGCAGATTAAGAGGAGGTCACCATGCTGGAATTTAATCACCAAGATGATTACAACAGCAGAAAGGAGAAGACTCCATGTGTGTGTGATGTCTGAGCCGTCTACCTGGCCATGTACAGCCCTTATTTCTCACCCGCTGTCATCCTAGCTCACTGGTCAGAAGAGACATAGCCAGGATGCTTTTTGATACCAGGGAGGACGCATAGAACTGGCCAAAGGAGGCTTGCAGGGGTGCCCTGAGGCACCAGGGCACCAAAGTGAGTCAGAACCCTTGGTGTACAACAAAGGAGCATCCATCCCTGGGGTCAGCTGTAAACAGTCCAGACCCGGACTCGTCCTCTTGTAGATGAGGGTTCTGCAATGCCTGCTCTTCCCACAGCGCCCTGCAGGACAAGTGCCCAAAGCCCCGTAGCACCATGCCCTGGGCACAGAGGGCCCCACCGCTCACCAGGTAATTGTCCCCGTGCTTAGACTTGAGCATGCGCGTGACCTCCTGCAGGCTGAGCAAGTAGGACTCCTCGGAGCAGCCAATGGGGAAGGACACAGCGATAATCCGCTCAGTGATGTAGGTGAGGTCCAGCTCATGGCCGTCCTCCATGGCGGGGCTCAGGGCTGTGGGCCTGTTGAAAAGGAGGAGGCCAGTCAGCAAGCAGAAGAGGGAAAGTGGGCCACATTCACTCTTAGGTTTTTACCAAAGAGCAGCAGGCATCCCAGGAATGTGACTGTTACATCTTGAACACCTTGCTCTGCTCAAGGGAGGAACCGGATCTAAAATCCCTGGGATCTAAAATCCCCTGCAGGGCACAACTGGGTTGGTACAAGCCAGGAGCAGGAATAAGCAGAGAATGAGATGCTCCGGGCGGCAGTGCAGGGGCTTGGGTAGAAAGCACACTGGCCACAGGGAATGGTGGGGCAGGGGAGCCTCTTAAAGGGGGGGCCTCAACTCTGCCCTGAGCTCTCAGGGCCAGCATGGGGCAGCTGCAGGGGGGGCACTTTATGCAGCAGGAATGATGTTGGCAGAGGCCAAGGCTGCAGACGGCAACTCCTGTCTGCATGCAGCCTCCAAGGAGACACTGATCCATGGAAGAGGTTGGGTGGAGAGGTAAAGTACTGGGGACCAAGACTCCCCCACACCATAGCTTCTCCATGGTCCTATAAGGCCCCCAGGAAGCCCTGAGCCCCACACTCACGGCGGGGGGTGAGGGGCTCCTAACAACATTAGGGCTGAGGCCAGAGCCCAGGAAAGATGGAACCAGGTTGGACCCAAAAGACGATAATGATACCAAGAGGTGAACCCAGACACAGAGTGGTCATGGGACATGAGCCCTCTGATTTGGGAGTTTCAGTACTGGACCTGGGCTATAGCTGCTGCTCTTGGTCCTCCCCTGTTCCTATTATATCTATGAGTCGGTCTCTCTTCTCTCTCTCTCTCTCTCTCTCTCTCTCTCTCTCTCTCTCTCTCTCTCTCTCTCTCTCTTACTTTTCATTTATTTATTTTTGTAATACTGGAGATTGAACCCAAAGGCATTCTTCCTCTGAGCTACCCCCCTACACCTCCTGTTCTTTGTTTTTTTAAATAGTCTTGCTAAGTTGCTATGGTTGACTTAGAACCCGTGATCCTCATGTCTCAGCCTCCCAAATATTGAGATTATAGGTGTGTGCCACCACACCAGGCTTTCTCTTTACTTCCTGAAATATTAAGAAAAAAATTTTTAGCAACCTTCATGTACCATCACCCAATAACTTCAAAGTGACCAACACAGGGCTAACCCTTTTCTGCCAATATTTCTCTCTCTTACACTTCTTTAATTACTTGGAAGAACATCAGATATTACTTCATTTAAAAGTAGTAGCAAGCTAGGCATGATGGTGCATACCTGTAATCCCAGGAGGCTGAGACAGGAGGATGTCAGGTTCAAAGCCAGCCTTGGCAAATTAGCAAGGTTCTCAGCAGACTAGTGAGATCCTGTTTCCAAATAAAAAATAAAATTGGGCCGAGGATGTAGCTTGGAGGTAGAATGCCTCTGAGTTCAATCCCCAATACCAGAAAAAAAAAAAGATAAAAATAAAAGTAGTAGCAACTTCTAAAAGATTAAAAAAATTCATTATTTTGAAACAGGGTCTCATTAAGTTGCAGAAGGTCTCACTAAGTAGCTGAGGCTGGTGGCAAATCTGCACTCCTCCTATTTAAAGATTAAAAAAAAACTTACTAAAATACTATAACGCTATTATCATACCAAAAAATGTATAACATCAAATAGCTAATATTGTAATTTGTTTTTATCTGCTGAAAGCAGAATCCAAACATCTCCTAGGGGCTTTTGTCTTTTCTGCTGTATACATCAGATACAGATGTAAAAATTGTTCATTGTTTTTAAAAGTCAAATCTGATTTTCTTGGACACTCATTTTAAAACAATCGCATGTCTCCTATGGCAAGCACCATCTACAGAGAGGGAGCCACGTCGGTCTCTACAGCCACAGGCTGAGGGGGGCCTGCAGGCGCTGTCCCTTCAGCACACCTTAATCAGTGAGAGTGAATCCTCATTCAACCAGACCATGGCAATCGAATTCTCTCCTGAAAAACCATCACAGCTGGGCAGAGTTGTGCCCATGAGCCTGAGGCAGGAGGATTGCAAGTTCAAGACCAGACTGAGAAACTTCGCAAGACCCTGCCTCAAAATAAAGGGGGGGGGGCAGAATTGGGGATGTAGCTCAGTGGAGAAGCACCCTAGACTCCATCCAGTACCACAAAAATACATTTAGAAAAAGAAGAAAGAGGGTCATAATGTTTCCATAATCTGGCATCCTAAAGTCAGAATATGTGTTCAGAAAATGGACATAAAAAGCCAAGCATGGCGGTGCATACTTGTAATCCCAAGTGTGGAATTGGGAGGCCGAGACAGGAGGATCATTATTCGCAGCCAGCCTCACTACTTAGCGAGGCTTTTTGCCCCTCAGTGAGATCCTGTTTCAAAATAAAGAATAAAAAATAGGCCAGGCATGGTAGTGCATGCTTGTAATCCCAGCACTTGGGAGGCTGAGAAAGGATTGCACAAGTTCAAAGCCAGCCTCAGCTACTTAGTGAGGCTCTCAACAACTTAGTGAGACCCTGTTTCCAAATAAAGCATAAAATAGGTCTGGGAGAATAACTTGGAGGTAGAATGCCCCTGGGTTCCACCCCGGTGCCACTAAATTAATAATAATAATAATTAATAATAATAATAATAGAAAGTGGACATAAAACTGCTATGTATCATCCCTGATTATTACCTTAAAAAACCAAACAACATCAACAAGAAAAAAAAAAACCCAAAGACGTGCCTATTTCCTCTCTTGACCGACCCACAGCCAGTGCACCGCCCACGGGGACACTCACCGAGAAGGCTTGTCACAGTGAAGAGCAGTGGATGGTGCGGAGCTTCCTGGAGCCTGCAGACGACAAGACAGAATCGTATTGTAGTGGCCTCCCCTGCTGGCCACACGGGCGCTTACAGCACCCAGCAGGAACCAGGGCCGCACGTCGGGCATCGGGGCCAACCAAGTGTCCTCTGTTGCCTCATCACTGCCGTAGCAGGACCCTTCCTGATGCCGCTCCATCAGCCAGCAGGACCACGCTTGCCCAGGGAACAGGAGAGGCCCCTCCAGCAAGGGCAGCGCAGCAGAGCTGGTGAACACACACAGAGGCTATGCCAGCCTTCACCATCCATGATGGGCTTTACATCAAAGAACCGAGTAATTTAATCAATGACTTCCAGAAATTCACAATTGCATCTACTCTATTTTTTCCCCCCCTGGTACTGGAAATCAAGCCCAGGGGTTGAATTCTACCCCTGAGCTACACTTCCCAGCCCTTCTAATATTTTGCTTGGAAATAATGTGTCACCAAGTCGCTAAGTTGTTGAGTCTCAACAACTGCGATCAATCTTCCTGTCTCAGCCTCCCAAGTACTGGAATTACACACCCCATCACACTTGGCGTTCTTCTACTCCTGCTAAAAGCACCTGTTCAAGCTGGGCGTGGTGGTGCACACTTGTAATCCCAGCATTCGGGAGGCTGAGACAGGAGGATCGTGGTTTGCAGACACCCTCAGCTACTTAGCGAGGCCCTTTGCAACTCAGGGAGACGCTGTTTCAAAACAAATAATAAAAATAATAGGGCTTGGGGTAAAGCTCAGAGGCAGAATGCCCCTGGGTCCCATCCCCAGTATTGCAAAAAAAAAAAAAGAAAGGAAGAAAAGAGAGGGGGGAGAGAGGGAGGAAGGGAAAGGAAGGAAGGAAGGAAGGAAGGAAGGAAGGAAGGAAGGAAGGAAGGAAGGAAGGAAGGAAGGGGAAAAGAAAATGCTCTGAGTGCACCTGACAAAGCATTCCCTCGAGGACACAGCACGCTGTAAGAGACAGCCGTGTCCCTGGTGACATGTGTCTGTCTGCCTGGGAGCAGTCGTGGCTGGCACCACCCAGTGACATCACAACAGATGATTGTAACACATGTCGCTAGCCCAGAAAAAAACCCAAATTCAAACTTCCAAATAAAGCTTCTACTGAATGCATATGACTTTCCAAGCATAACATAAAAAAAAAATAGGAAGTCCAACCATTGTAAACCAGGTACTATCTAAATATGGTGTACACACACACACACACACACACACACACACACACGCACGCACACACACGCACGTGTAGACGTGTGGCCAGCACGCAGGCTGAATCAGTGGTAGTCTATTTCTGGAACTTATTATTATATCATTTCGATATATTATATCATTTCCTTCCCATTCTTCTGTATGCATTTTTTACTTTTTCTACCAAAAGCACATATTATGTCTCAAGGTGGAGAGTCAAAGTCACTGGCTGCAGCGAGCTTGGAGCGCTGCCAGCTCCCAGGCTGGACCCAGGTCCCACCCCCACCACCCTAGTGGCTGCGTCCGGCCTAGGTCCCAAATTAGATGCCTGCAAGCCTAGGAAAGTGGACCCCAAGGCTCCAGGAAGCTGCACCCACCCCTGTGCAGCCTCCCTTAGCCTCCACAGGAGGGGCTCAGTGCAGCCCGGCACAGAGCCAAATCCTTTAAGTCTACACCCACTCAATGAGTCACTAATGTGCTGGCAATTTATTAAAGAAGCACACTGGCTCTAGAGAAATCTGACTCCCGATCTTAAATAATAAGTTCAGAAGCCAGGGCATGGTGGTGCACTTGTAATTCCTGTACTTGGGAGACTGAGACTGGAGGATCACGGGTTTGCAACCAGCCTCAGCTACTTAGTAAGACCAACTTAGTAAGACCCTGTTTCAAAATAAAGAATAAAAAAATAGGGCTGGGAGTATAGCTCAGAGATAGAATGCCCCTGGGTTCAATCCCCAGTAACACCCAAATAAATAAAACAAGTTCAGAAAATTGCCCATTGGTAGACACCGATAGGGCAAACCCACTTTCTTTTGGTGTCTTTGCAAAGAGGGCTGCCTTCTCGCATCCTTAGAAGACTCGCCGAGGGTAAGCTGCTCTTTATCTAGACAGTGAACAGAGACAAGCCCCTCCGGAGCAGAGTTCCCGGGACAGGGAAACACAGGTTACTCCCTGCCTAAGGGTGCGCTGCCTACTGCAGCCCTACCAGAGTACTGATCACAGGCTTCAAGTTTCAAGGACGCTTAGAGGAAGAGAAGGGGAGGGGTGGTGTGTTAAGGTCTCAGCTGGAAGACAACCCTGCCCAGTCCGCCCAACTCCAGACTTCAACTGCCTGATACAGGAGTCACAGGGCCTGGGAGCTCAGCCCACAGGAGGCTGGAGTTGCCAATCTCCTGATCATCTCTCTCCTCTGATAAAAACCACCGAGGTGGATCAAGCACGTGGGGGACATCCTGGGCCTGGAATCCACAAGTTCATGGTGTCCAAAGAGGAGTGGCCATCAGAGAAGGAACTAGAAGAACTGCCCAGAGAGTCTCTGTGTAAGAATTTAAAAATCATTAATTTTCAGCCTGGCCACAGTAGCACACACCTGTAATCCCAGCACTACGGAGAAGGCTCATGCAAGAGGAACACGGGTTCAAGACCAGCTTCCTTGGCAACTTAGTGAGATCTTGTTTCAGAATTAGAAAAAAAAAAACAATTGGGTTATGGGTATAGCTCAGGGGTAGAATGCCCTTGGGTTCAATCCCCAGTGTCACACCAAAACACTTACTAATTTTTTAAGTTATTAATACTCATTTTCTTGGCTATTTATGTTTTTTTTTTTCCTTGAAATACTGGGATTGGAACCCAGGGGCATTCTACCTATGAGCTACACCCCCAACCCTATTTTTTATTCTTTATTTTAAAGCAGGGTCTCACTAATTTGCAAAAGGCCTCACTAAGTAGCTGAGGCTGGCTGTGAACCATGATCCTCCTGTCTCAGCCTCTCAAGTGCTGGGATTACAAGTGTGTGCCACTGTCCCAGCCACATATGTTATTTTTGTTGTTGTTTATAATGACATAAGTTTGCAACCTTGAGATATAAACTCAGGTGGCTCTCTCTCAAGAAAAGACAATGTGTCTCCCACCCACACAGCAGCATGAAATTCTGTATGGACACTCTGCGTTTTTAAGAGGACAGAATCCTTTGTACCCCTTGTATATTATAAGCAGCAGGGTCAGGGGAGAAACCAGGCTAGACAGCATGAACACAGAGACACCCAGCCTTCCTTGGGAGAAACTAGGAAGGCCTATGTCCAAGGACACAAGGTCCATGTCAAACTCTCAGGGCCTGACCTAGCCACTGTGCACCTGCAGCCCTGGGAGAGGTGTGCGGCCTGCTTCAGAGTTGTGCCCATCCTTGCAGAGACATGCCCACCCCTCCCTCACCTTGGGCCAGGAATCCAGGCAGGGTGGGGGGAGCTTGCTGCTCCCAGAGTGACCCTGCAGCACACCCCCTGGCAATGGGATGTCCCCTGGTGTGCGCTGCCCCTCAGCACGGCACCCTTGGGTGAAGGGTTCTGCAGTAGCCCATCCCAGCACTCCATCTGCCAGACCAGCAGGCTCCACAACCCTGAAGGAGCCCAGCGCAAGCCCTTCTCTGTGGGGACAGCGGTTCCCCTTGTGGGAGGCGGCTTCTTTCTCAGAAGGGCAGAGCCTGCCAGCGGAAGGCATGGGCTTCAGACACTGCTGTGCCTATCTGGGCACAGACCTCAGGGTGCTTGGAGAACTAAGCACATCGTGTCAAAAGGAAGAGGACTGTGAGCCCCCCCAACCCCTCGACTGAGGGGAGGCACTGCTGGAGATTCCCCTGGGGAAACACAGCCAGAAAATGTTTCTGGAACAGTGTGTGTCAGAGCTGCTCTCCTGCCTGGGCCATCCACACCCTGTTGACCACCACTGGCCAGGGGAGACACACACACTCTGGCCAAAATACCCAGCAGCCTCCATAGCACACACACGCAGGGGTGCAGGGTACGGAGGGATGGGGTGAAGGACGGGCTCTGCATTCCCTCTGCAGTGAGAACACCCAGGAAATTAGTCTTGCAGAGGTCCTCCGGGCCCGGGCCCTGAGAAGCAGGCTAGTGCTGAGACTGGCTCCTCACCAGAGAGAGCCTGCCCGGCTCTGGCAGGGGCTGGGTTAAGCTTTTACCTCTTTCCTTTTTGACTGTTGTGACAAATGGCAAGCTTTCCCAAACCTCCCAGGTGAGAGCAGGACTTGGTAGCAGGAAGACCTGAGTCTGATTGAGCATCCTCCAGCCTGCCGGCTGCAGAATCTGGGGTCAGGGTGTTTCTGAGCTGGGGCCTTTGCACAGGCTGCATCCAGCCTAGAATGTTCCACGTCCACACACCCAGGCTTCAACGGTCGCTCCAAAGACCCCTGAGCTCTCAGTGCAGTGAATCTCCTCCAGCAAAGCAGTGGCTAATTCCCCTGACCTCAGGAGCCACACCCCTGGTCCATATCTTACATCTACCTTGGTCTTTTGTATCACGCCGACTGCAAGTCCATGAAATTAACTAATGGCGTAATTTGGAAGAGGTACCAGAGATGGGACCCAAGGCCTCACACATGCCAAACACGTGCTGCACCACTGAACAACACTCTACCCAACCGTGTGGATTCTTTACGGAGCTGCCCGTGCTAACCCCACGCAGGTGCTGGCTGTGCGGCTCCCAGATGCAGTTCCATCCCTTGGGGCAGCACCGCGCACTCAGCACAGGCATAGCAGGGTGGGCTGCGGGACTAGGGGAGGAAGACAAAAGCTGCTAACGCCAGATGTGTACGGAGGTATCTGGCATCGTGAGAACCCAGAGGGCTCTGCACTGACATTTCAGTGATGGACAGCTGGCTAGCTTTCCAACAGAACTTAACCTACCCAAGCAATTTTTAACAAACCCGACACCTAAAGGACAAGGAATATGGGAAGCACCCACTCCTGGTATAGCAGCCACACATGGTTGGCAGCTCTGAACTCTCCGTGGATGGAGCCGGGCTCAGCATCCTGTGCGCACCCATATACTGGCTGCCCGCTCTTTTTTTGTGTGTGAGTGGTACTAGGGATGGAACCCAGGGGCATTCTACCTCCGAGCCACACCCCCTGCCCTAATTTTTATTCTTTATTTTGAAACAATCTTACTGAGTTGCAAAGGGCCTCCCTAAATAGTAGCTGAGGCTGTCCTCGAACCGCAATCCTCCCGTCTCAGCCTCCCAAATGCTGGGATTACAAGCATGCGCCACCTCGCCCGGCTTGGGAAGATTCCTGACAACCTTGGGGCACAGGTCTCCACTCTCCTGGGCTGGCTGAAGGGATGCCCACCCGCCAGCACTGCTCTGATGCTACTCACACAGAGCCAATGGAGGCTCAGGGCAGCCGGGCCCCATCTGAAGCACCAGATGGGGCACAGCATCCCTGCTCCCAGCCTCCCTTATCCCTGAAGGCCTCAGGGAAGAGTAAAGAAAGAGAGCTCTTTGTGAATGTCATGCTGGAAATCTGGGCAAAGCCCAGCCCTGTGTATGAACGCTGGCGCCCCCCAGTGGCCGGGCCCTGCACTGTTCCAGTGACAGCATCCACAAGGGCTAAACCTGGGAGGAAGCAGGGCTTCAGAGCGCTGCAGGTGGCAACAGCTGGCTAGACAGGCCGAAACCCCTCAACACACCCTTCCACTTGTCTTCCTGGACAAACGAAGAACCTGCGGTGTCAAGTCCACGGCAGCCACCACCCGTGGATATACTTAGAGCATTCATTTGTTCACCCATTCATTTATTCAGTCCCTCCTCCTACTTCTCAGCCAGCAGCCTAACCTTGGGAACTAATGCACCTGTGCGCTCTGTGACTTGGTGTCCTCATCTGGAGAGGAGAGATAATGGCAGCTTTATTGGTAGGCTTAAAGAAGAAAATGCGTGTGAAGGCTGAGAACGGCACGCTTGCCGGTAATAAGTGCTGAATAAATATTAGCGACTTCGCCAAGCCTTTTATTTGTGTGCTCGGCAGGTGCCGGCCCCCGGAGCGAGTTTTCCCACCAATGGTCAGGGCTAGAGCAGATCAGATCGGCACCGCATATCAGCCATGGCTGCAGCCCCGTTGGTGCAGGGAGGGAGAAAGCTCCCAGAAGGGTTTTCAGAACTCACATAGCAGGAAGACTCTCTATTCCTCTCCAGGAGGAGACTAGGGGAAAGAATGATCAGGATTGCCCAACTGTAGAAACAGCAGGACAGGACACACTGCACGTGAGGGTGAAACACGCCAGTAGCATCCCTCCGCCGCTGACCCCACCGAGGGGCAGCAATGTCTTGTCAACACTGAGATTCTATCTATGAGTATTTTTAACCCGATGTTTGCAGAATCCTGCCTCCCTGGACAGAGGCCGCCAAGGTTTAGAGCCATATGGAACGAGAGGGGCTGAGACCAACAGATGAGCAGGGCGAGGTGAGCCACAGAGACGAAATACCATAAAATCAGCGGCTCTCGTCTGTGCCTTACAAAATGCACTTCCCTGGCAGGGCTGGTGGCGCCTCTCTCCACCAGGTAGCCCAGGGAGTTGGGAACTCACCGTGTTCTCAGCAGTGGCCAGGGCTGCTCCTCCTTCCAGACACGGCTGCTCCTATGGCACTCACTCGCAGCCAGAGCCCCCTGCTCTGGGTAATGTCCCAGCTCTGAGCGTGGGAGAGGCGGGCAGCTGCAGAGGCGCCCCGGTGAGAGCCCCGGAGCGTGGGAAGCTCGGGCACAGCCAGGAGCTGGAGCAGGTGCAGGTGCGCCGGCCCCAGGCTGAGCACGCATGCTTGCTCACAGGCAAGGGCGACGTTAGCCTGGGGCTCGGGGCCAGCCTGCCAAGGACCTGCAGAACAAGGGCAGTGCTGTCCCAGGGAGCTGTCGGACCAGGAAGCTGAGCTGTGTCATGGTGGCGCCCGCCCCCACCCCACACAGGTGCAGAAACAGCAGGCAGGGCTCTGGCTCCTCTCCCCAGAAGGAAACCTTCCCTGCAGGGTCCCAGGGGCCAAGGCTCACCTCTGCACCCTCCCCTCCCCCTGCTCTTCTTCTTCCCCGACACGGGGTCTCTCCCTGGACTTCTTTCCTTAGTTCATATTTTGCTCCACCTCCTTTGAACAGATTTGGAGATGACTCATCAATGAATTCTATACAATTGGCCACAAATTTTAAAATAAAAGAAACCCACAAGCAAAGATGCAAAGCTAAGGCCAAAGAGTACAGGGTTATATGGTTAGACAGGAGAGGAAAGAAAAGAAAAAAGAAAAAGAGAGGAGAGGAGAGAGGGAAGAGGAGGAGAAAGAAGACAGGAGGAGGAAAGGAAGAGAAGAAAAAGAAGGAGAAGGAGGAGAAGGAGAAGGAGAAGGAGGAGAAGGAGAAGGAGAAGAAGAAGAAGAAGAAGAAGAAGAAGAAGAAGAAGAAGAAGAAGAAGAAGAAGAAGAAGAAGAAGAAGAAGAGAAAAAGGGCGAGAAGGAGGAGGAAGAGAAGGTGTTGGTGGAGGAGAAGGAGGAAAGAGAAAAGAAGAAAAAGAAAGGGCGACCTAGTCACAAAGGGAGGTCAGCGCCTCCTTAGGTGCTCGACCGGTTCTGAGTTTCCTGGAGGCCACGACAAAAAGCAGATTGTAGCTGGACTCAGGGCTGATCCTGGTGACAGTGGGGACTGTAAAGGTCATGCAGCCCGACTGAGCTGGCTTTAATCTGGCGCTTAACACTCAGGCTGAGAGCAAGGCAGCCCTCAGGGGCAGCCCTCAGCCCACACCCAAGCTCCCAGAGGCGCTGTGGCAGCTATTTAAACTGGACTTCGTGATGTCCACTGTGCCCTTAAACTGCATGAGCCTCACGCTATCATTACCCCCTCTGCATTGTATCAATTCACACAGAAAGAAGCGGCAGGCAGGGGAAGGCGAGCGGCGGCACTGGGGCGCTGGCTTCCAAAGGTCACGTGTGCCTCCTTCAGGCCAGATCCGGGCACCCAAGCTGACTATCGCCCGGCATGAGAAGGCAGAGAGAGTGGGCCTGGGGGCCGAAAAGTGTCCTATTTAGATGACCAACCACAGTCATCAGACTTGGGGGCACCAGCAGGACTTGGCACCACCTGTCAGTCACCTCGGCAAGGGGCTGATCCCACCAGCCTCACGGGACAGGGCTGACGTGGCCAGGCACCAAGACCCAGGCCAGCAGCAGGCGTCCACTGCTACCTGTCCGGCCTGCGGAGCAACAGTTCTCAGCTCTGTCCAAGCTGGACAGCTGTGTGTTACTTCAGATATTCCTGGCCCGACTTCCTGCCCACCACGCAAGGCTCCAAGGCTTACAGTGACCTGATGTGAAGCCAAGGGAGATGCCGTTCTTAACCGGACGTGAGGAGACATATGCCCTGCGGCCACCCCCTCGATTGTGACAACAAAGGCCTCTCAGGATCAGGGCTGAACCCAGCGGTTCCATTATGAGGGCTCTGAAAGGGTCATGGTTCACAGAGAGCCTCAGCTACTCAGTGAGGCCTTCTGCAAGTTAGTGAGACCCCGTTTCAAAATTTAAAAAATATACAAAATAGGGCAGGAGGTGTAGCTCTGAGGTCAAATGCCCCTGGGTGCCATCCCCAGACACACACACACACACACACACACACACACACACACACACACACACACTAAATAAAAGGGGGCAATTTTATTATTTATTTATTTGTTTTATAGTACTAGGAATTGAACCCAGAGGCATTCTACCTCCGAGGTACACCTCCAGCCCTATTTTATTTTATTTTGAAACAGGGTTTTGCTAAGTTGATGAGAGTCTCACTGCTTACTGAGGCTGTCCTTGAACCTGTAATCCTCCTGCCCCAGCCTCCCACGTACTAGAATTACATACACCAAGTACTGGGACCACAGGTGTGTGCCAGCACACCTACCAAAGGGCAATATTTTAACTCTATTACTTTTTCAATGTTTGTAGCTAGAATTTCTTTTTCAGTAAAACTTACCCTCTTTGTCCATTTGGAAATCAGTTTATAAAAGAAAGAAAGGTTAGGCGGCTGGGCAGGGTGGTGCACACTTGTAAACCCAGGACTTAGGAGACAGAGACAGGAGAATCACAGGTTCAAGAAAGACTAGCTTCCGCAACTTAGTGAAACCCTATTCAAAACGAAAGAATAAAATAGGGCTGGGGGTATAGCTCAGAGGTAGAATACCTCTGGGTTCCATGCCCAGCACCACACAAAAAAAGATGGTTAGCTGGGGGTGTGGCTCAGACTTGCCTATCATGTGCAAAAAACCCAGCACAGAGGAAAAAAAAAAAATGGGGAGGAGGGCTTAAATGCTTGGATGCTTAGCAGCTTATTTTTATAATTTATTTATTTATTTATTTATTTATTTATTTATTTATTTATTTATTTATTGGGTCCGGGGGTGGAACCCAGGGGCATTCGACCTTCAAGCTATACCCCCTGCCCTATTTTTTATTCTTTATTTTGAAACAGGGTCTCATTGAGTTGCAGAGAGCTGAGCTGAGGCTGTCTGCGAACCCCAATCCTCCGGTCCCAGCCCCCCGAATGCTGGGATTACAAGCATGCACCACCACTCCCGGCTTCAGCTTCTTCTTTATTGACTTTTTATTTTTTTTATTTTTTGCGGGTCTGGGGATGAAACCTAGGGGCATTCAACACCCTGCATCCTATTTTTATTCTTTATTCTGAAACAGGGTATCACTAAGTTGCGGAGGGCCTCACTAAATAGCTGAGGTTGTTTAGAATGATCTGGCTCCCAGGCATCCCCCCAAAGTAACTAAAGATTGTCAAGAAGTACTTCTTAAAGTCTACTGCACAAGCCGGGCGTGGTGGCGCACGCTTGTCATCCCAGCATTTGGGAGGCTGAGACAGGAGGATCGCGGTTCACGAACAGCCTCAGCTATTTAGTGAGGCCCTCTGCAACTCAGTGAGACCTGGTTTCAAAATAAAGAATAAAAAATAGGCCAGGGGGTGTAGCTTGGAGGTTGAATACCCCTGGGTTCCAATCCCAGACCTACCAAAAAAAAAAAAAAAAATCTCTATGGGAAGAGATAAGAGATTTTGCATAAAGTCAACTGCACAAATCAAAACTTTGCCCCACTCCAAATAAAGCTGACAATCATTACAACCTTGACCGAGGCCCATCCTGTCTGCCTGCACACAGTCCCTGATCCTGCAACACCCATCCTTCTCACCAAGCCCAGTTCATTCTGGAAAGCCATGCCAGGGCTTCTCCACTGGCCTGAGGCCCAGCGGAAGACCAGGGTGGGGGAGTGTCATGGTCACCATGCTAGGAAACAGAGTTAGCTAAGTGGAATATGCCTTTCTTCCTTCCTTCCTTTCTTTCTTTCCTCCTTTTTTTTTTTTTTTTTTTTTTTGGCAGTACTGAGGATGGAATCCAGGGACATTCTACCTCTGAGCTTATACTCCTAACCCTATTTTTTAATTCTTCATTTGGAAACAAAGTCTCACTAAGCTGCAAAATGCCTCACTAAGTAGCTGAGGATGGCCATGCCCCTGTGATCCTACTGTCTCAGCCTCCTAAGTACCAGGATTACAAGCATGTGCCACCACCCCCGGTTTGGGGGACCACTTTTCACGTAACTGGAAAGGACCTATGTGATGGAACACGATTCTCCTTAACCTTTCTGTATAATGGAGGCTCCAAAGATGACACAATTTCCGATCAATACAAAAATCCCAAAACTCCTTTTCATGCCTATGTAAGGGTATTCTCAAATATTCTAGGCAAAGTAAACATTCTAAACAACATTGGGTGTGTCACACGGGTGCCACAGTGAGGACAGACCCGTGACCCTCTCAAGGCTGAGTCTGAGAACACAGGTGCTCTGCAGCTGGCAGGGAGACATTTAAGGTGTGCCAACATGAAGGCAGTCACCTGCCAGCCAGCTCAAAGGTGCTTGGGGGACACCGGGAAACCGCCACGGGCACCTGCTCCTCTGAACAGAGACTTTTTGAACACAAGAGACCACAATCAGTGACCCACACCCACAGGAGAAGATAAAAAGGTGGAAGGCTGTAAGACAAAGTCACATACAAACAAGGGAGGTACCCCAATGCTAGAGGGGGCCCCACTCCCAGGCAGCCAAACTACACACTCCCTCCTGAAGGTGAATGTGGCCTTGGGTGAGGGTGGCTTTTGTGCTGATTTCCTCTTGCAAGTGAAACACACTACTGGTCCAAGAGAATGCCTCCCAACCTAGGATACAAGATCATCCTGTCCGGTTACCATCTCTCCAATCCCCAGCATTAAAAGTAAATAAGCAGTCGGACATGGCGGCGCACGTCTGTGATCCCAGTCTTTTGGAGGCTGAGATGGGAGGACGAGAACCGCAAGTTCAAGGCTAACTCTGGGAACATAGTGAAGTCCTCAGCAACTTAGTGAGACCCTGTTTCAAAATTTAAAAATAAGCCAGGCGTGGTGGCTGGCGCACGCTTGTAGTCCCAGGACTTGGGAGGATGAGACAGGAGGTTTACAGATGGCCTCAGCTCCTTAGTGAGGCTCTCTGCAACTCAGTGAGACCTTGTTTTGAAATAAAGAATAAAAAATAGGGCTGAGCCGGGCGTGGTGGCGCACGCTTGTAATCCCCGCGCTTGGGAGGCAGAGACAGGAGGATCGCGCAGGTTCGAAGCCAGCCGCGTGCGCTGGCTTAGGAGACCCTGTTTCCAAATAAAAATGTAAAAATAGGTCTGGGAGTGTAGCCCGGAGGTAGAAGGGCTTCCAGGAACCCCAGTACCACCAAAAAAAAAAAAAAAAAAAAAAGGTAAAAAATGGGGCTGAAAGGTAGCTCAGAAGTAGGATGCCCCTGGGACTGTAGCTCAGAGAGAGAATGTCCCTGAATCCAATCCACAGCACCACACAGAAATAAAAATAAAAATATATAAGCACTTGATTTTCGAAATCACTCAGTAGTTGTAGCTCTTTTCCCCGCTATGCCCCCAGGGCCACTCTCTTTCAGGGCCTCTTTGCACTGAAACATGTGCTACTTTAGAGAATCTGTGCTATAAAAGAGATGCCTCAGCCAGGCGTGGTGGCGCACGCTCATAATCCCAGCATTGGAGAGGCTGAGACAGGAGGATCTCGGGTCGCAGACAGCCTCAGCTACTTAGCGAGGCCCTTTGCATCTCAGTGAGACCCTGTTTCAAAATAAAGAACAAAAAATAGCATTTGAGCCTGTCGTGGTGTCCCACGCTTGTAATCCCAGCATTTGGGAGGCTAAGACAGGAGGATCACGGTTTATGGTCAGCCTCAGCTACTTAGTGAGGCCCTTTGCAACTCTGTGAGACCCTGTTTCAAAAAAATAAATAGGGCTGGAGTGTAGCTCAGAGGTAGAATGCCCCTGAGATCCACCCCCAGTACCAAAGAAAGAAAGAAAGAGAGGGGGGGGGGAGGGAGAGAGGGAGGGAGGGCGGGAGGGAGGGGGGAAGGAAGGAAGGAAGGAAGGAAGGAAGGAAGGAAGGAAGGAAGTGAGGGGGGAAGGAAGGAAGGAAGGAAGGAAAGAAGGAAGGAAGGAAGGCAGGAAGGCAGGCAGGCAGGCAGGCAGGCAGGCAAGCAAAGCCTCTTCAGTGAATTTTTCTCTTCCATGGCAGACTTCAGCCAGAACATTGGGCGGCACACATTTGTTGAAATCACAACTTCCGGTGGGTCCCTGGGAGAGAGGCTGCTGGCAGCAAGGAGGGACAGCAGCTCAGTGCCCCCGTGTGTGGTGATAGAGTGGCCGCCAGTCTCTCCCAGAGGGGCTGGAGCCGAGGGTGGCTGGCCCAGACAGGGTGGCCTCTCACTTTAGAATGAAGGTCCTGCAGCCCAGCGAGGAGATCATCCCCGCAGCCCGGGGTGCGGCAGGTGGAGCCCGGCTCAGGCCTGTGCCACAGACTTAAACAACCACGACAGGTGCGACCTGCAGCCCAGTGCAAGGGTTTAATCATTAGCAAAGGCTTCATGCTCCCGTGATACAGTGGGCCCTCCTCTGCAGGGTGGGCCAACCAGCTTCCTGGCCCAACCCATACTCTGGTTTCCAAATGGCAGCCTGAGGCAGCCCCCGCTGTGGGAGGCTCCAGGCTGTGCAGTGTGTTTACTTAAATTTGTTGAGAGTTTTTGCTGTTTCTCAATTTATCAGTGAACTGAGACCCAGAGGGGTGAGGAAGTTCCACAGGGGTTGATGGAAAGCTTTCTCACTAGGGCAGGCTTTCCCAGAAATCCAGACAACCCCACCCCCATGTTGGAAACTGCCCAAAGCTGGAGGTTATCTTAGGTGTGGGACAGGATGGAGAAATCAGAAAAGTGTGCACAGATGTTTAGCCCCTGGCTGGAAGGGTCAGGGTTGGAGCCACAGGCATCCCACGAAGTTGGAGCCCACGGAGTCACCATGGCCGGGAGCCAGCATGTCTGACATGCTTCAGGTAACAGCTGGAAACAAGAACTGGTTGTAAAGGTCTGAAACCTTCTAGAATCCTCCATGAAGATGAGCCCGGCTCTGAGTGGCTGCCCATCTTGTGTGCGCATACCTAGCAGCTCAAAGGAAAAGTTACACTGGGCCTGCTGGCACACACCTGTAATCCCAGAATTTGGGAGGCCAAGACAAGCAGATCAGAGGTTTGAAGCCAGCCTCGGCAACTCAGCAGGGCCCTCAGTACCTTATTAAGACCCTGGTTTTTCAAAATAGAAGAGGGGTATCCAGGCATCGTGGTGCACACTTGTAATCCCAGCACTTGGGAGGCTGAGACAGGAGGATCGTGGTTCATGGACAGCCTCAGCTACTATTTAGCGAGGCCCTCAGCAACTCAGTGAGACCGTGTTTTAAAACAAAGAATTAAAAAAAAAAAATAGGGCCAGGTGTGGTGGCGCACGCTTGTAATCCCTGCGCTTGGGAGGCTGAGACAGGAGGATCGCACTGGTTCGAAGCCAGCCTCAGCTATTTAGTGAGGCTTTCAGCAACTTAGTGAGACCCTGTTTCCAAATAAAATATAAAAAAAGGGTCTGGGAGTATAGCCCAGAAGTAGAAAGCCTCTGTGTTCCACCCCTAGTACCACCACCAAAAAAAAAAAAAAAAATTAGGGCTGGAGGTATAGCTCAGAGGTAGAATGCCCCTGGGTTCAATCCCCAGTACTACAAAAAAGAACAAACAGCAGCAGCAAACAGGTACTTATTCTCTCTCAGATTTGAGGCCTAGAAACCCAGATTCAAGGCTTGGGCAGGCCACACTCCCAGGAGAACTCTAGGGAGGAAGCCAGGAGCCGTCCCGCCTCCTCCATCCTCCCAAGGCCAGGGCAGCCCTGGGCTCTGAGGCACAGCCCTCTGGCCTCTGCCTCATCCTCTCCTGGCCTTCTCCCTATGTGTCTCTGAGTCCTCTCCTTTTTGTAAGGACTCAGCCCACTGGATTTAGACCCCTCCTAATCCAGTGTGACCTTGTTTCCAAATGAGGCCACAGGGTCTTTAGTGATGTAAATTCCAGGAAAACATCTCTCTTCTCTTCCCTTCCCTTCCCTTCCCTTCCCTTCCCTTCCCTTCCCTTCCCTTCCCTTCCCTTCTCTTCTCTTCTCTTCTCTCTCTCTTCTCTCTCCCCCCCTCTCTCTCACCTCTCTCTCTCCCTCCCTCCCTCCCTCCCTCTCTCTCTCAGCATCTCCTGGGGCCCAGGAGAAGTGGAAGTGGCTCCCATACTGTCTGCCAGCCCGACTCTCTTTTTATCTTAAAAAGCCAGGTGTGAGTCCATGGGAGAACACGCCATGGCCTGGCTGCCCTCACCAATGCACGTCTTGCTCTCATCAGGCTCGGCACGCATGTAGGAAACAGAAGGAACCCAGAGCTGTGCAGATGAGAATCTGAGGGCTGTTCAGGCCGTGGCTATTGGATAGCCCCAGCTTTTAATCCAATACCCTAATGCTGGCTGGACCAGAGCCTTCTCAAAGGGACCTGTGAGCCGAGAGGGAGAGAGAAAGGGGGGGCTCGAGAGAGAAGTATGCTGGATACAACAGTGCATTCCTGTAACCCCAGGCCGAGACAGGTGGGTCGCAGGTTCAAGGCCAGCCTGGGTAACCTAGACAGAGCCTGTCTCAAACTAGAAGACAAAAAAGGCTGGCTGTGTAGTTCAGAGTGGACTGTCCATGGGTTCAATCTCCAGAACCATGGAGGAAGAGAGGGAGGGAGGGAGGGAGGGAGGGAGGAAGGAAGGAAGGAAGGAAGGAAGGAAGGAAGGAAGGAAGGAAGGAAGGAAGGGTCTACATAGTACAACCCAGGGATCAGAGCCTGCACTGGCCACCTGGGGAGCCGCTGGTGTTCTGACCCAGTGGTACAAATGCTAAGGTAAGATGGAGCCCGTCCCCCACCCCGGGCAAGTGCGCCTGGCCCCCTAACCTCCGCTCCTCCCCTGCAATGAATCCTGACCACCTCGGCCACCACCTGCACCTGCTCTGAGGAGACAGAACCAGCTGGCACCAGCACCCACACCTTCCCCAGGGAGGCTGGGTGACAGGCAGTGAGTGGCCTGGGCTGCTAAGGCCACAGCAGCCTGGGCTCAGGCTCACACCGGCCCTGGTTCTCCCGGGACTGCTGAGCTGGAAAGGCAGCAGGGTTCACACCACCCCATCATCCAGTCCCTGGGCCTAAGGAGCTTCGCCACCTCATGGATCTGATTACGCCCACCCTGGTTTCCCTTCTAAGGGGGCCCTCTGACTTCCTTCCCACACCCCAACACCGTGCAGATTAACCCTGCCGCCACTCTGAGATAACTGAGTGTTGAGGTGGAATCACTGTTTGTTTTTGCTAGCTCTCACTTGGCTTTTGCCAGAGCCAGCTGTGGAGTTTATTTCTGTTGACCAAATGGGAATCCTGAGCCTTTTCCCTCTGCTCCCAGGAGATCAGAGAAATGACACATCACAGATGTCTGCCCATCTCCAATGGTGCCTTTCATTTTCACTCTGGTCCAGTGCATTCATATGAAGACTTGGATGAGACAAGCAGAATCCAACAGGGACAGCAGACGGTCCCGAGAGGCGCCTGCGCGCGTTGGGCATGTACGGAGGTGATTCACAAAAATCGTTGGTAATCGCACAGGTAGACTCAGTCTCGGTGCCTCGATCAGTGTCTTCATGTCTCTGAAGTTGCTGAAGATCCCCAAGAGGAAAATAACCAGTGTCCCATGAGGACCAGAAATTCAAAGAGATTTCTATGAAATTGCTGGTGAAAAATTCATGTACATAGGCTTGTGCAGAAGAGACCTACCCGGCCCTTGAGCTCAAGGTCTCCTGGTCCACCATGCTGGATCGCTGGATGCTCCGCACTCCTCACAAACCCCTACCCAGTACTCGGCAGATGGAAAACCTGGGTGTTTTGCTTAAAACTTGCTGCGCTAAATTCACCATAAAATATAAAGGGGAGCCACGAACATTAAGTTCTTTTCGTCCATCTGAAGTTTCTACGCGTCCATTTGGTGTGCATTTCTTCTGAAATGCCGCAGGTCCTTTGAGAAACTGTCCTAGGCCTCTGGGAGAGACAAGTTCCTGAGGAGGTTTTCTAGTGGGCTGGCATCCCTCTGGGCGGCTTGCTCTGTGTGGTTTTGTGAATTTAAGCAGAGCTTAGTGGACAAGATGCCAACACACACATACACACATTCTATCTCTGTCTCTCTTACATATACACACAACACACACACATTTTCTCTCTGTCTCACACATGCACACTGTGGATGCATGTACACAACACACACACACACACACACACACACACACACACACACAATGCATGCCCACCAATAATACAAGGTACCGCTGATAAAACCAAGTGTGAAAACTCCAGCCTCAGGCTGTACAACTTGGCCCCTGAGGTCACCTTTAACGGGAACGGCTCATGGCTTTACTTTTACTAAACAAAGTGACGCCATTATGACTCAGAAGCTCTCCTTACACAACCTCTTCCCAGCCTGCAGACGTGCTCCCCTGCTGCACTGAGCAGCCTGTGGGCGCTGCACCTGCCCATTCCCCTGCCTCCCACAGGCAGCCGTGAAAGGCCACCGGAAGGCGGGACGCGGTCCAGGTTTCCTTCAAGGGTGGCGGCCACTGTGTAAAGAGTATGGCTCCCGCGGGGCTGGTTGCTTCAGGCCCCTCCCTAACAGGAACTAGGTCATGCCAGGGACCTCACGCCCCCTATAGAAGGGCACGCACACACCGGCCCCTGCCAGGATTCCTTGGTGGGTGATAGAGACCAGCTCCCATGGCTGGTGCCTGGCAGAGAAAATAAGGTAAGCAAAAGCAAACACTGTGCCCTTGGGCGCTGACAAAAAGCTGTCAGGCCAGGTGTAGACCACAGCCAGGCAGCTACTGGGGAAACAAGTCTGCAAGCCAGCGCCAACCAAATAGAGACACACACAGCTCGCGCTCTGGCCACAGGCACTCACCCCCTTGGACTCCCCGCCCTCAGTGTTCACGCCAGTGGTCACCAGGTTCCAGGATCACTAGCATCTGACCCCCAGCCCTGGCCCTCAGGAAGCAGAGGACATGATCTGCAGCTCATCAGACTGTTTCGCTGCCATTAGATGGTGCGAGGGCAAGATAAAAAAGGCCAAGCAGCAACAGCAAAGCCTGCACACAGCTACAAGGACTGCACGTCCTCTCAGACACGAGGTGCAGCGAGCCGGGCCTTGCCCCAGGGCTCAGACTGAGGTCACATGGCTGTGGCAGCGCATAGCCTTGTAAGAGGCCAGCCCTGACACACTCATGAGTTCTACTGCGTTCTGTGTCTGTGTGCACATATGTACACACACACACACACACACACACACACACACACACACACACACGGAGATGTACAGAGCAGGCCAGCACTCAGCCATGACGACCCTAACACCTAGGACAGCGTGGTGTGGTTTAAGTAGATGGCACCGCCGCCACCATCCCTCCGTATTTCCGAAAGCAGGATCACAGGCCTTGGTCACATACAGCAAGAGTCTTAATGAGGTTATATCATCACTTTGTTTCCGAAATAACTGTCTCTAAAATAATAACTGCTAGCCGGGCGTGGTGGCACATGCTTGTAATCCCAGCATTTGGGAGGCTGAGACCTGGAGAATCAGGGTTCGCGGACAGCCTCAGCTATTTAGTGAGGCCCTCTGCAACTCAGCAAGACCCGGTTTCAAAATAAAGAATAAGCCGAGCATGGTGGCGCATGCTTGTAATCCCCGCACTTGGGAGGCGGAGACAGGAGGATCGCGCAGGTTCGAAGCCAGCCGCGCTGGTGTAAGAGACCCTGTTTCAAAAATATAAAATAGGTCTGGGAGTGTAGCCCGGAGGTAGGAGGGCTTCCAGGAACCCCAGTAACACCAAAAAAAAAAAAAGAATAAAAAATAGGGCAGGGGGTGTAGCTCAGAGGTCAAATGCCCCTGGGTTCCATCCCCAGACCCGCAAAAAAATAAAAATAAAAAAATAAAATAAAATAATCACTGTTCTGCACCTCTGAACGAGCCGGGTATTATGGTCTGACTACAGAATGTCTCCTGGAAAAGTTCACACGCTGGCAATGCATGGAACTCAGGGTGAAGTCACTGAGCCAGGGCGCTAATCTCATTGGCGATCAACCCACTGGAGGGTTAACAATCTGAATGGATTTCCGGGGTGTTAACAGGCAGGTGAGGGAGGTCACGGGGGTGTGGCCCTGGGATGGCTCCTCCCTTGGTGACTTCCTGCTGCTCTGAGCGCAGGGCCGCTGGTCCAGGACATGCTGCAGCAGTGTCTGCCTTTGCCTCAGCCAGCCGTGGACTGTACCTCAGGAACTGGAGCACAATAATCTTACCTCGTCTGTACTGTTCCTGTCCAGCATTGTGGTCCCAGCAAAGAAAAAGAAAGACTTACACACAAGAGCACCTGTTGTCAGAGCACCTGGGTTCAGGGGGACAGTGCCGGTCAGGCCAGAGGGCAAGACACAGAGGCCCAGTGGGGTCTTTCACAACTCAGGAACAGCAGGGGCCCCCGGCGCCAACCACCAGCCCCAGCCCAGAGGGAACCTCAGAAAAGCAAAGTCCTCTGTCCCCAACCGGAAGGCTGAGCAGCCCTGGAGCTGAGGACGAGACAGCGTGTCGGGTAGACAAGGGCGGCGGGCAGAGAGACCTGGGGAGACCACGTGCCTCAGCCCAGGCAGCACTGAGACCAGGGAGAGTTAACGAGGCCCAAAGAACTCCTCCCCTGAAGCCAGAGCCTTCACGTCCCTGTCCACCATGGGCGACACGGCCTTGGAGAAGGTTCTTAGCAACTGCTTCCTAGATGTGTAGCTCTCAGAACCCTTCTGAGAAGTCTCAAGGAATCAAGAACCAGGAACACCAAGCCTGGGCCCCAGAGAGAGGCATGGAAGACTCTTCCTCTCGAGTCCTGCACACCGAGGGTAAGATTCCCCTCCCCATCCCAATACCACACATCCTGATTTACAAATGTGTCATATCAAAAAGTTAGACCTGAGCCGGGCATGGTGGCTCAGGTACTCAGTGAGGCCCTTTGCAACTCAGTGAGACCCTGTTTCAAAATAAAGAATAAAAATAGGGCTAAGGGTGTAGCTCAGAGGTAGAATGCCCCTGGGTTCCATCGCTAGTGCTGGGAAAAAAAAAAAAAGAAAGAAAGAAAAAAGGTTATACCTGGTACCAGTAAAACACATCCTGCCTCTGAACATGTACAACACAAACAAACTCCAGCAAGCCAGAAGGCCAAAGCCAGGCCTGCCGCTCCTCTCTGCCTGCTGGGCGACTCCGGGGAGTTTCTTTACTTTTCTGAGCCCGGCAGGCAGCCTCCTGTGCAGAGCATCAGAAACAGAGAGAAAAGAGAAATCACTCTGGCAGTCTGGTCAGGATCACAGAGGCCCAGCAGTGCCCCCGGTGGCAGAGGAGGACCTGGGTGTTATCTGAAGGTGTGCTTCTGTGAACCCAACACAGCTGGGACCCCGTTCCACAAGGGTCTCAGCCCAAACAGGGCAGAAGACAGAAAGGAAAGGAAAGGAAAGGGAAGGGAAGAGGGAAGGGGAGAGGAGAGGAAAAGAGAAAAGAACTGTGTGCTTCCTTTCCTTCTCAGAAGTGTCACGAAAGAGGTGCCACCTGAATACCAGACAGAGAATCTGCCTCCACAACACCGCACAGCGCATGGCCAGCCTTCCACTTACGCATTCCAGCCAGAAGAAAGAAAGCACTTCACTTCCTTGCCTCGGGGACAAAGCCACACACAGACAAGAGGGAGCTGGGTGGGCCTCCCACCCGCACCACAGCCATGGAACAGCGCACGTCAACGCCAGGGCCGTGCCTGGCTGGCACGCCCACCCCACCCCCCAGTGCTGCACCTGCTCCACTTCACACACGACTCTCACCCTGAGCCACGCCGACCTTGCCAAGGGCGAGTTTGAGCAGCTCCCTGGGCTCCAGCCCCAGGTCCTGATTCAGCAGGATGGGTTGGCCTGGGAGCAAATTTCTTTTTTTGTTTAATTTATTTTTATTGGTGCATTGTAATCATATATCACATTGGAATACAAGTCTTGAGAGGATATACAATCACACATCATCCAATTAGCCCTCATCCAGTCCCCATCCCATTCCCTCCCTCTCCCTAGATCCCATGCTTGTTTGGTGATTAACTTTGATACATATGTTTATGTACCTCCTGCTTTTTAAAGAGGCTCCATCCTCCCCTATTCCATACCCTCTGATTGGTCACCTTAGTTGCTTCACTATAGGGCCCTTTCTATAGCTCGACCACTTCCTGTTGCCCCTTTCCTCCTAGTTATTGCTGATTAGGGGAAGCATCTGGTTTTAATTTTCTGCGATCTTTCTCTGTGCATGCCACGTTGCAAATACCGATTCCCACTCTTAATGGCCCCAGTTGTGGCCTGGCTACCCAGTGGACTGATCCAGACCTTGCTGGCTCAAGCAGCGGCCTTGCCTCGTGGGAGGCCCCGATTCTGGTCTCGCTGGCCCTGACACTGGCCTAACCCCTCAGCTGGCTCCGATCCTGGCCTCAGAGGCCCCAGCACCAGCCTTCCTCACGGCAGGCTCCGATGCTAGCCGATGGCTCTGGCATTGGCCTAACCCCTTGGCAGGCTCTGATCCAGGCCTCGGAGGCCTCAGTAATAGCCTTGCTTCATGGAAGGCTCTGGGAGCAAATTTCTAACAGGTACCCAGGCAATGCGGAGGCTGCTGGCCCAGGCCCAGGCTCAGGTGGAAAAGGGCACAGAGAGCTCAGGTCAGAGTGGACTTGTACATGGTCATCTCAGGGAAACACACACACACACACACACACACAGTCACATACCGCACAGTGACATTTGGGATACAGCAGTGTTCCTGTGGGATTCTAATGGAGCGGAAAGATTCCTATCACTTGGTAACGTGGTGGCCACGCTATTGTGGTGGTGCAACACGTCACCCACACATTTGTGGTGATGCTGGTGTAAACAAACTACTGTGCCATCAGTTTCACGCTAAAAGCATAACACATATCATTATATCAAGTATAGTATAAAATAGCCAAGCCAGAAACGGGCGTGGTGGGCACGCTTGTCATCCCAGCATTTGGGAGGCTGAGACAGGAGGATGGCGGTTCACAGCCAGCCTCAGCTACTTAGTGAGGCCCTTTGCAACTTAGTGAGACCCTGTTACAAAATAAAGAATAAAAAATAGAGCTGGGGTGTAGCTCAAAGGTAGAGTGCCCCTGGGTTCCATCATCGGTACCACCAAAAAAAAAAAAAAAAGTTAACATCCCAGCCTGGTGATGCACATCTGTAATCCCAGCCCTTCGGAGGCTGAGAGAAGAGGCTCGCAGGTTCGAGGCCAGCCTCAGCTACTTAGTGAGACCCTGTTTCCAAATATAAAATAGGGTTGGGGTTGTAGCTGAGAGGTAGAATGCCCCCAGGTTCGATCTCAAGCAGCGGGTCCTCAGAGGGGATCCCACAAGAAGGCAGGAGGTGACAGCTCGTGTGCGTTATGGCCTCTGAGGACCTTTCGGGGCAAGATGTAGAGATGAAGGACAGGACATTGATGATCCCGCTCTGTGTGGGCCTAGGCTCATGTATTTCTCGTCTTTGTGTTTGAACAACAACAAAATGAAACATTAACAAATAATAACAATAATAGGCGTTATTGCAGGGTAGGCTCTCCCACCTGGGTTGGGTAAGTAATTCCAAGATGTTAGCAAGATGAAACAGACCACAGATGCTCTTCTCAGAAACTGTCCTTACTGTGGCATGTGATCAAGTATATGTTCACATGCGCGAAAAGTCACAGATGCAACACACACACGTGGACAAGTATACATGTAACTGCTACATGCATAATACATGTGTACCCATGCACGTGATGCCTACGCACTACAGACAGAATTTTCTTTTCACCTAATAAGCCAAGGTAAGGGAATTCCGGCTCAGGAAATGAGGCCCTGACGGAAATGTTCACTGATCCCAAGCAACTCCGTACAAAAACTTCATACAAAAAAGTACAAGCTTTCTCTCCTCTTAAGGAAAACAAGCAGTAAGAACAAGGATCTCAGCGGTCCCTCCAGAGCCTCGGATAGAAAACTCCCCCAAGATGGTGCGGCTCCCAGGGACAGCTCACCTCGAAGAATCTGAGGGACCTACCTGATCCAGGTGGACTTGCACGCCGCAGGGAATCACGACCTGAAAGGGAGAAGGAACGGGTGAGCAAATGGATTCTCAGTACAACAACTTGCCAAAATCGTCAGACCAGAGTCCCAAAGGCTGAAACTGTCTCTAGCCACTTTCTTTTTTATTTAATGTAATTAATTTATTTATTTATTTTGGTACTAGGGATAGAACCCAGGGGCATTCTACCTCCGAGCTACACCCCCAGCCCTATATTTTGAGACAGGGTCTCACTGAGTTGCAAAGGGCCTCACTAAGTAGCCGAGGCTGTCCTGAACCGCGATCCTCCTGTCTCAGCCTCCCGAGTGCTAGGATTACAAGCGTGCCCACATGCCCGACTCCTAACCACTTTCATAGTCACAAAGGTGCAGCGTCTTAAGACCGACAGGACCTGGAGTGAATCAAACCAGGGTTATTTTTAAATTTTGGAAAGTCTGTGTACTTTTTAGAAATTTCAAAATAAACCACAGGGGCCGGGCGTGGTGGCGCACGCTTGTAATCCCTGCGCTTGGGAGGCTGAGACAGGAGGATCGCACGGGTTCGAAGCCAGCCTCTGCTACTTAGTGAGGCTCTCAGCAACTTAGTGAGACCCTGTTTCCATATAAAATATAAAAAAGGTCTGGGAGTGTAGCCTGAAGGTAGAAAGCCTCTGGGTTCCACCTCCAGTACCACCAAAATAAATAAATAAATAAATAAATAAATAAAATTTTAAAAATAAACCACAGGGGGGAATAAAAAAATATATATCTATGATTTGTACAGGCAGGATTTTTTTCATTGGTACATTGTAGTCATACATCTTAATGAAATATAAGATGGTAGAGGCATACAAGCGCACATCACACATGCATGCATGCACATACATGTATCACATGGGAATTAAGCCCGTCCTTAATTCCCACCACATTCCGTCTACAGACAAGATTTCGCCTTCAGTGTTAAAAGAACTGCCGGACCCCCAGGACAGAAACTTTGGAGCTACCTGAGCCCTTCCTCACTGTGGAGCTGTGCCCAGAGAATGAAGGGCGCAGGGCGCTTCCTCAGAGCCAGAGAGCTCTGCAGGGTGACCTGGGAGCTGTCCCAGTGCTCACACCACACCCAGAGGCATGTCTCGCTACAAAATGGGCTGCCCTTTCTAGAGTGATCTCTACCCAGGGGAACTCAAAACAGAGCCTACGTGCGCCAAGTCAGTGATAACTCCATCCTGCACGAAACAACGGAAGGCAGCTTCCTCGGGCTTCTCACAGTCCTCTGGAGAACAGAAAACGCACGAAAAAAGACATCCGCACGGCAAAATACAAGACCACAGCTAAAACCCAGGCGGGAGAGGCGGAGGCTCCATGCCTGGGAATTAGGATGAGGACCTCTAATCTCCCTGAGCCTCGGGGTTTTCCACCTGCAGACTTCCAAGCAGTAATAGTGCCTTCCTCACGGGGCAGCCGTGAAGATGATGAGGGGGCTGGGGTGCTCAGCAGAGGGCCTGGCATGGCGCAGGTGTCTCCGCTTCCAGGAACAGTTCTGCCTGAGCAGGCGGCCGGGGGTGCACTAGAGAATCGGACTTGCTTACTTCTCTGGAAGGCTGGTCAGGATGCTGACACCTGCGAACAGTCTTTCAATCCCCATCCTCCGGGATCTCCTACCTCCAGACTCCTTTGAGAGTTCCCCTCTCAAAGAGTTTTCTGAAAATGTGGAAAATCCCAGATATCTGACTAATGGTCCTTGCAGTGTGGAGTGGGCGGCGGCGTGACCTTGGTACTTACCATGGCAACTATTTATAGCCTTCCTACTAATCTTAGTAAATTCCTCAAAGAAAATGTGACGCACGGTCATTCATTTGTCTGGGGCATGTCATTACTCCACCAGCATTCTGACTCACACTCTTGTCAGGGCCGGGGGTATTCACTCCTGGAACTGATCCTCCCCCGGGTCTGGCAGACCTTTCTGCACATGCGCACACAGTCGCGGGTGTGCAAGAACACATCTTTTCATCTGTGTGTCCTCAGCTCCACCTGGGCACACTAAAGCTTGGTGAATGGATAGGGACTAAGAATACAAATAAATGTAAAGCAAAAACAAATGGCTCTAAAAATAGGGAGTTATAGAAAGAACCTCAAAAGATGCTAGTAAGCCTCGGACAAGGGGAATGTATGAGTAATGGGGCTCAGTGATTCATGTGACCCCCAAGAACGGTATCTGTCCAGTGCACACAAGCATCCTGGGAACGCACACGTGTGTGACGTGCTGTTAAGAAATGCACAGAGCCGGGCATGGTGGCGCACGCTTGTAATCCCAGCCTTTGGGAGCCTAAGACAGGAGGAACACGGTTCAAGGACAACCTCAGCTTCTACTTAGTGAGACTCTTTGCAACTCAGTGAGACCCCGTTTCAAAATAAAGAATAAAAAAATAGGGCTGGGGGTGCAGCTTGGAGGTAAAATGCTCCCGGATTCCATTCCCAATTCCGCAAAAAAAATAAAATAAAAATAAATTAAAAAGCACAAAGAATCAGAGGCCCTGCCTCAAAAAGCCATCATCTATACTCTACGCAAGGGAATACTATTCAATGATAAACAACAAATGCTCTCTCTAGGTGTGAAAAGGCTACGCACACACTATATGATTCCAACCACACCACATGCTCAAAAAGGCAGAGCTCTGGAGACAGTAAAAAGATCAGCTGCTGCCAACAGTTGGTGGAGGGCGAGGAGAAGAGGCGGGGCATAATCCATCATTAAGGCATATCTATTATAATATCTATATCTATTATAGATTATCTATAGGCTATTTATAATGATAGATAAACCTAACCTATTAACATTTGTCTAAATCCACAGAATGAACACCACCCAGTGGGAACCCCAGTACAAACGAGGGCCTGTAGTTAATATAAAGTATTAATATCAGCTCATCAAGTAAGGGATGCAAGATGTTAATAAAACAGAGGTGCAGCAGGGCGTGGTGGGCACGCTTGTAATCCCCGCGCTTGGGAGGAGACAGGAGGATCTCCCAGGTTCGAAGCCAGCCGTGCTGGCTTAAGAGACCCTGTTTCCAAACAAAAATATATAAAATAGGTCTGGGAGTGTAGCCCAGAGGTAGAAGGGTTTCCAGGAACCCCAGTACCACATACACACACACACACACACACACAAAAAAAAAAAAAAAAAAAACACTTCTTGCCAGGCGTGGTGGTGCAGGCTTGTAATCCCCGCCCTTGGGAGGCTGAGACAGGAGGATTGCACAGGTTCAAAGCCAGCCTCAGCTACTGAGTGAGGCTCTCAGTAACTTAGTAAGACTCTGTTTCCAAATAAAATATAAAATAGGTCTGGGAGTATAGCCAAAAAACTCTCCTTAAAAAAGAATGCCTAGGGCCAGGAGTGGTGATGCATTTGTGCTTGGGAGGTGGAGACAGGAGGGGCGTGGTGGCACAAATAATGTAATGTCATGCTAGGGAAGCAGAGACAGTAGGATCGAGCAGGTTCGAAGCCAGCCGCGCGCTGGCTTTAAGAGACCCTCTTTCCAAATAAAAATATAAAAAAAAGGTCTGGGAGTGTAGCCCTGAGGTAGAAGGGTTTCCAGGAACCCCAGCACCACCAAATAATAATAATAATAATTAATAATAATAATAATAATAATAATAATAATGCCTAGAAAGTATTTCAGTCATTGTCTAGAAACATGTGTTTTTTGATAGAACAGCTCTATTCAGTATCAAAACACTCGATTTTTTTTGTTGTTTTTGTTTTTGTTTTTTGCAGTACTGGGGATGAAACCCAGAGGCATTCTAACTCCAGCTACACCCCCAGCCCTATTTTTATTCTTTATTTTAAAACAGTGTTTACTGGGTTGCAAAGGGCCTCACTAAGTAGCTGAGGCTGTCTGCATAGCACGATCCTCCCGTCTCAGCCTCCCAAATGCTGGGATTACAAGCGTGCACCATCATGCCCGGCTAAAACTTGAGTTTTTAAAACAGCAGCCACAGAGGGATTCAGTCCAGAAGCCAGGAGTGTTCTGTGCATCCTACATCCTCTTCTGGCTGAATGGAATGCAACGTACTGCCCTCCTGGCCTGGCCCAGGCTGCCCTCCAACAAACAGGACAGGAGCTCTATGAGCCGAGGTCCCCGGCCCCACCTTGCCTACGACCATCCGTGATTTGTTCCTTAAGTGTGGCTGAAACCAGCTTCCAGGACAGGAACCTCCGGCTTCACTTTTCCTCTTAGAATAGAGAGCAGCTGACCACATGTCCTGGAGGGATGCTGCCTGGGGTCCAGGTCTCCTCGTCCTCTCTCTGCAGACCCGTCTGCTCAGGACTAAGAAACTCACAGAGACCAAACAGCCTTGCAATCAGTCCTGAAGTCGGCCAGAAGGAGCCGGCACCTCCTGAGCACTTAAGTTCCAGTCCAGGGACAGATGTGGAAACTGAGCAGCACCGGCCAGCACGGCAGGCTGGGGAAGGGCCCACGCCGCTGCCTCCCCAGGAGCCGCAATGGCTACACCAGGCCCCACTCCATCCATGCACAGCCGCGTCCATGTGCAAACCTGTGGTCAGCCATCCATGATCCATGATCCATGATCGATTACTTTGGCTGCGAGTCTTTCTCCTGAGTCCTCAGGACCACCCAGAAAGCCAGTGCTCACCCCATCCTGTGCAGAAGCTGAGCCTCAGAAAGGGCCCCTGTGTACCAGCCAGGTCCCAAGTGCCACTCTTCTGACAGGAGCTACTTCCCCCTCCCCACAGGAAGGTCCCTCAGAAGACAGAGTCACAAGAGGCGACAGGATTCGAGTGGGGTAGGAAGCCCAGCAGCGCCCAGAAACCCCAGGAGTCAGCCATGGGCTGCGGGCTGTGGCACCCCAGGTCCTGTCCATTCCCTGACCGCGGCCCTTGTGAGAGGCCCTTGTGAGAGCCACTTTATGACTTCTCTCTGCTCTCTCTGAGGCTTAATCATGGTTACCAAGGACAACCACAAACAAACAAGGCTGCTCCCTGCCCACACCTGGCTACAAGGGCGCCGGAGCCCGTGTATGACACAAGGTATTATCGATAACTTGTCTCCAAGCCAGCAGGTGGACAGGATGGAGCAGGAGGGGCCCAGGGCTTCCGCTCAGACAGGACCATGTCCCCTGGTGTGCAGGTGAGTACAAGTGTGCAGATGTGGTGTTCAAATGTGTGAGAGTTTATAGCCAAGCATGGTGGTGCACACTTGTAATCTCAGTACTTGGGAGGCTGAGACAAGAGGATCATGCAGGTTTGAAGCCAGCCTCAACAACTTAGTGAGGCTCCCAGCAATTTAGTGAGACCCTGTTTTCAAATAAAATATAAAAATAGGTCTTGGAGTGTAGCCTGGAGGTAGAAAAGCCCCTGGGTTCCATCTCCAGTACCACCACAAAAAAAAAAAAAGTGGACAAGTGTGCAGAAAGTGTGTGTGGGGTGCTGGCATAGAGCTCAGTAAGAGAAGGTCCCTGGGTTCAATCATAGCACCAAAAAAAAGAAAAAAGGAAAAAAGGAAAAAATGTGAGCTTGTGTGACAGTGTGTGCCTTGTGGGCATGTGTGCATACAATTAAATTGTATGTTTGCCAGTGTGTCTGTATGAGTGTGTGTTGTGTGTATGCAGTGTGCCTCTTGAGTACAAGTACACACACACTCGGTCGTGCAGTTCACCACCCGCGTACCAGGCAGTTTTGGCACACAGGTGCATCCCACCTTGGGAAGCACTTTCCCCCTGACTGCCCCTATGTCCTCACCCCAGGGCCGGCCGGAAGCCTAGGCTCAGGTGCAGATCCTTCTAGAAAGGCCCCATCTTCCTGCCTCCTGGCTCCTCTGGGAGATCAAGGTCCCAAGGAGAGATAGGACAATTAAGTTGACACTTGCTTTGCAGGCTTGTTGCTGAGATTACCACACTCGTCTGCGAACTCAGCTTTTGGGGCTGCACCCAAATACATTTTACTTTGGATAAAACCACACAGAGAGAGTGACATTTTTTCTACCAGCTCCTCTGAAAACACGCGGCTATTGCCAACGCACAGCCTGTTAACTGTATAGAGAGAATGAAGGTAAATCCAGTGCTGAAAATGATAATACTGCTGGGTCCCATGAATGAGCTCCCGAGAGCGCCACAGAAACCTGGACCAAGAACAGAACCGAGGAGACTCAAGCTCCCAGCATGTTCGTATGCATTTGCTACAAGGAAGCTTGGGTGCTTGTTTGCTCTCTCTGACACCAATTTTTCTTTCCCTGCCTGTTTTCCAGACAATTCTGCCCATAGGGGACGTCTTCCCCACGCTGGCATCAAGCAGGCACAGGCGAATCCTGCTCATGCCTGGACTCTGGAAGAACAAATCAACACCATCAGCCACGCTATTAAAATGCATTCAATAAACGCACACGCACACAGAAAACAAATCCGCTGGCCATTATTCGGGAGCAAAACAAGTGTGAATGGGGAGGGCAGGAGGGTCAGCCAACAGCCAGCCAGAGCCTTGCAGATGGAGAGAAAGCAATTCGCTAAGTCCAGCAAAGGGGCACCTCTTCTGCGCACGTTCTACCGTGGCGTAAAATTGCTATCGTCATCATGTGATTATAAGATTAACTGCACAAAATTTGAGGTGATCTCTACTTTTATTTTTTTCATCTTTATGAAGAAACTCCATCATGATAGTAACCCTTGAAAGCAAGGCCATCCATCACCTGCCTTCCCTGTCTGAGCTGGGCCTGGGAGAAGCCGACCCAGGCAAGTTTTGGCGCCCACCAGGCCCTGCAGAGTAACTGGGCTTGGGTCCTGTAGAGTAACTGGGCTTGGGTCCTGTTAACTATAGAACAACCCCTGAAGAGCTCCTGTATTATTGTTCACAGTTGATGCAATTAAGTCCTGGAGGTTGTAATCTCATCAGTGGAGGAATCCATTGTGAGGGATTTACTGCGTGGTCACCTGGGCAAGGGGTGTGGTTGGAGAAGGTGGGTCCCTGGGGGTGTGGTCTTAAGGACTGCTTTTTTCTTTGGGTCCCCTAGCTTGCCTGCTCTTCCTTGCTTCTGACCTCCGTGATATGAAGCCAGAGCCTTGCTCGCTCCCTCTCTCTTCTGCCTGCTGCCAAGTCCTAAGACCCCCATACCTCAGCCTCACTGGACTGAACTAGACATCTCCAAAGCCTGTGGGAAGATAAGGCTTCCTTCCTCTATTTGCATGGCCAGTTGTTTTTGGATTACAGCAGTGAGAATGTTGACCGAGACAGGTCACCTCCCTCCTCTGGACACAGAGCAGCACTCTCAGTAGAAGACAGGTGGGGGCTCTTGAGAAGAGACACCCATATTATTTCACAGGTTTTACTTCCTCTGTTGTATGCTACTGAAAAAAACAGCAAGTTGCCTTTGTCCGCCCACCATACATGATTGAAACTAGAGGAGTTCACCGGACGGCACCAGACCAACGCACTCAACAGCCCACCAAGCTCCAGAGAGGAGCGGCGGACAGCGAGCCGAGGTGAGCCGCTGTGGAACAGCCAGGCGGGATTCGGCAGATTTCTCGGCACTGGGAGCATCTAAAGCTCCCAGGGGCTGGGCTCAGCGCACCCTGCAGGGACTCAGAGTGCAGTTCAAAACCAGAAAAGAAATACGCCAGCCTCACAGCCGAGGGCGCAGCAGCGGCGCCATATTGCTACCGGCGGCAGCAGCAGCGAATTCACCGAGTCCACGACAGCTCCATCTGCGCACTCAACAGTGAGTCAAATTGGGGCCCCTAGAGGAGAAATCCCAGTACTGTACTCCCAGGGACTTGACCCAGTGGGGGAGTGGTGGTGACAGAGATATTACACCATAGAACACCCAACCTGGCACCCCCCATGGTCTAAAGCAGCCTCGATTGACTCCCAGGGTCTGAGACTCTGCGATACAACCCAGTAAAGGAGTAGTGGGAACTGAGATACCACAGACTCGAGATCCACAGCACCTTAAGTGAAGTCGTAGTGACCCAGGGAAGAACCCAGAGAAGGCACAAACTTCCGAAATCATGGGAAAGAGGAATAACAATGGAGCAATGAATGCCCACAACCCCACAACATCAGAACCTGATAAAACAGAAATTCAGAGATTTATAGAAGATCAAATCAGGAAAATAACTGTAGAAATAATAGAGGTGTTTTGAAAAGAATTCAGAGAGAGCCAAAGAGAGATAAAGGATGCAATTAATGAAGTAAAGGCCTCAATTCAAAGTACAAACAACCGATTAGACCACATGGAGAATAGAATCTCACTCCTAGAAGATGATCATTCAAAAAATGAACGCAGTTTCGCCGGGCATGGTGGCGCACGCTTGTAATCCACACGCTTGGGAGGTAGAGACAGGAGGATCACGCAGGTTCGAAGCCAGCCACGCGCGCTGGTTTAGGAGACCCTGTTTCCAAATAAAAATGTAAAAATAGGTCTGGGAGTGTAGCCCAGAGGTAGAAAGGCTTCCAGGAACCCCAGTACCACAAAAAAAAAAAAAAAATGAACGCAGTTTCTAATTTAGAAAAAAATATCCGACAGCAGGAATCTGACATTGAAGAAATATGGGCCCATTTTAAGAGAGCTAACCTAAGAATAATTGGAATAGAGGAGAGAAAAGAAGGTGAAACCAAAAGGATTAACAATCTTTTCAAGGAAATAATAGCAGAAAATTTTCCAAACATAGAGTAAGAGGTCGATACACAGGTCCAGGAAACTTATAGAACTCCCGTTAGAGAGGATCAGAGAAGAGGATCCCCACGCCACATAATTGTCAAAATGACCACTGTGGAAGCCAAGCAGAGAATCTTAAAGGCAACAAAAACAAAGGGCCAAGTGACATTCAGAGGCAAACCAATTAGAATCACTCCAGACTTCCCAAACCAAGTCATGAGAGCCAGAAGAGCTTGGAGTAACATATTCCAAACTCTGAGAGAAAACAACTTCCAGCCAAAAATTTCCTACCCAGCAAAACTTTCTATCAAATTAGATGGGGAAATAAGAAGCTTCCACGACAAACAGAAACTGAAGGAATTTATGTCTTCAAAACCAGCACTAGAGAAAATACTCAAAGAGATTAACTACAAAGAAGAAATAGGTAACACACACCAGAACCAGAGCAACAAGATTTTCCATTCAACAGACAACTAAGATTGGTTATCTGTGGAGATTCATTATTTATGTTAGTCTTTTACCTATCTCTAAATTGTATTGTTTGCTTTTATTGTTGCTAATTTTTAGGATTTCTAGTTGGAATATTAATATACCTTCAGATATAGCATTTGGAAATGTTTTATCCCATTCTATCAGTAACTTTTAACTCTGTTTACATTGTCTTTGGATATACAACTTTTTTTATTTTTTAAGGAGTTTATTTACCCTTTTGTTGACTGTACCATTGAAATCATATCCAAGAAATCACTGCCAATTTCAATGTTGTGAGGTTTTATGACCCAGATTTTCTTCTAAAAGTTTATAGTATTAAGATTTATACTTGGGTCTTTTATCTATTTTGAGTTAATATTTGTATATATGTTAGGTAAGGGTCCAATTTTATTATTTTTCATGTAATTATTATTTTTCAACAATATTTAGTTAAAAGATTAGTATTTCCTCCACCAAATGTTCGTGGAAACCTTGTCAAAAATAACTTGACAATATATGGAAGAATTTATCTCTAGGCTTTTATTTAACTCCAATGGTTTATATATCTACCTCTGGAACAGTACTACACTGTTTCAATTATTGTAGCTTTATATGGTTTGAAATCAGAAAATGTACATCTTCTAGCTTTGTTCTTCTTTGAGATTGTTTTGGGTATCTAGAGTCCCATATTCCGTATCAGGATAGATTTTTTCTGAAAAATAAATAAATAAATGTATGATAGCTTCACCTAAAAAAAAAAAAAAAGAAAAAAAGAAAAAATATTCTCTGGTAAGAAAGAAAGCAAAAAGAAATATTGAACTGTTATCTTTTAGTCATCAAAAGCTTGGTATCAGACAAATGAAACTGTTTTGTGAGATTATCATCGTTAATATTGGATAAATTGCTATAAAACTAGATGTCAACCACTAAACCAAGCATTGGAAGGAGGGATGGGGAGGGAATGGGGTGGGGATCGGGTAGGGGCTAACTGGGCGATGTGTGCATGTATGTCTACAAAAGTATTTTCTTTATACCATTATGATGTATGAATACATTGCACCAATAAAAAATAAAATAAAAAAAAGAAAATAGATAAATCGCTTGACTGTTTTTATTACTGCTATTATCATCATTATAAATGGGATGGGAGAAAATGCAGACAGGACACCCCTACCCAGAGGGGCACATCTGCTCAAAGCCCTACCGTACAGGACTGCAGAGGCTGCCCCAATAAAGTGCCAAAGGAGGTCCTGGAAGAGCAGGAGTTACCACCCCAGGCCTAGAGGCTGAAGGCCTGTGAACAGGTGCGGGCAGGGTTGGCTTCTTTCTCCTTGTCTTAGGGGTGGCATCTTCTCCCATGGTGCTCACAGGGTTGTTCCTCTCTGTCTATGCCCTAATCTCCTCTTATTATGCAGACATCAGTCATATGGGATTAAAACCCACCCTAATGTGAAGTGAGGTGGTGCAAATTTGTAATCCCAGTACTTGGTAGGCCGAGACAGGGGAACGACAGGGTCAAGGCCAGCCTGGGCAACTCAGTGAGGCCCCCAGAAATTTAGTGAGATCCCGTTTCACAATAAAAATAAAACAGCTCTGGGGGTATCAGAGGTAGAACATCCCTGGGTCCAATTCTCTCTCTCTCTCTCTCTCTCTCTCTCTCTCTCTCTCTCTCTCTCTCTCTCTCTCTCACACACACACACACACACACACACCACACAATAATAATAATAAATTTCATTTTAACTTTAAAACCTCTTTGAAAGGCCCTATCCCCAAATACGGGGACATCTGAGGTTCAGGACTTTAGTATTACAGATTCAAGGGGACAAATTCAGCCCCTAACATTGTGAGGTCTGATTGTTCAGACCCATGGAGACCTAAGGTTGGGACACAGGGTCTCCTTGAGAACTAGTGGGATGGGTCCCCAGACAGGCCGAGGAGGCCGCCAGAGACACATAAAGGCAGAAATACCCCGCATCTCCACATCCAAAGCTGCCCTTAACATGCCCCTGGGGTGGGGAGCTGAGCAGAGGGAGCCTGCAGACCACAAGGACTTATACAATGGAGGAAGACACAAAACGCAGGCGCCTGAGTCTCCGCTGACCTCCTTTGCGTCCTTCAAGAGCTCTTCCTAATGTAGCATCTGTGTCCTCTTTATCAGCCATGGCTCTGGAATCCCCTAATTAAATTCACATTCCTCGGGAAGCGCTGTTCTCCCCCAGTGCAAGAGAGCTAATCACCAGGAGAGAACACTGCAAAAGCGTGTGCAAACACAGTCAGCCCTTCTCACCCTGCTAACCACGAGCAAGGGCCACGGAAGCGGGAGCAGGACACTGCTGTGAGAGCGCCAGCCGGCCTGGGAAGCAATGCCTCTGTGGCGGCGTAGAGCACACAGCCAGCCTTCTCAATTCTATACCCGCCTCCCTTCGCTTCTTGGAGTTTGGGGTTCCTCTTTCAACCCAGCTCTGTGATTCTAATCATTTTTAGGGGAAAAAAAGAAAGGGATTATACACCTATCACAGACAGGATGAGCTGATCCCTGGAACCCTCCTTTTCATACGTTGAATCAATCGGATCGTGACTCTTCTTGCCTAACAGAGACAGGCGCCCAATTCACCACTCTGGCGCCAGCACCAGTATGGATCTCTGATCAGAAATGTAATGTGAGTCTATGGTTGGAGCTAGGTCCTGGGAATTCTTCTTAAGGGGGCTAAAAAGTACAGTCTAAGGACTCCCACATCAGGCAAAGACCACATCACAGGACGGTTGTCCAGTGATCAGCCAGCCACCCAGTGTGCCCCCAAGACCAGGGGAAGGCAGGAAGGCTGAGCCTGGCCAGACACTAAGCAAACAGCACAGGAAGCCGGGGCCCACAAGGGAGGGAGGCCTGCACAAGATCCCAGTCACTAGGCCAGAGCTGAGCCAAGGTCTGTAACCCCCGGGGCCAACACTCATGCGATTACTGAGTCTTATAAGAGAAACAAAGATTGCATGTGTTGATGGACAAAACGCTACCGGCTTGCCACATAACCAGAAGAAAACCCCATAAATCCAACATCACTGCGGAAAGATTAAGAAGTGATATTTAGGTTCCGTCTCGTAAAAGTCGTCTTTGGCCAGGCATGGTGGCGCCTGCCTGTAATCCCAGCTACTCAAGAGACTGAAGCAGAGGATCACAAGTTCAAGGGCAACCTCAGTCATTTGGAAAGCCCTATCTCAATTTTTTTTTCCCCCAGTACTGGAAATAAAATCTAGGTGAATTCTACCTCCAAGCTACATCCCCAGACCTATTTTTTTATTCTTTATTTTGAAACAGGCTCTCACTAAGTTGCAGAGGGCCTAAGTAGCTGAGGCTGGCCGCAAACCACAATCCTCCTGTCATAGCCTCCCAAGTACTGAGATTACAAGTGTGGGCCACCACGCGGGGCTCAAAATATTTCTTTAAAAAAAAAAAAAAAAGTACCAATGGTATAACTCAATGATAAAGTGTTTGCCTAGCACGTGAGAGGTTCCGGGTTCAATCCCCACAGCTAAAAGAAAAAGAACAAGAAAAAAATGTTTTTATCACTTAAAATTCAAAGGATGGAGACATGCTAGATTAAAATGACTAGATCCATACCCTCCCTAGTCTGCGTGGAAACATCACCCTCGGCTAGCAATTGCTAATACAGTCCCGCACTGATGCCGGCATTTTACATCTTAATTAGAGCACAGTGCCCGCCGTAAAGGGCTACCTTTACCACAGCCCACCTGCGCCCTCTCTCCAACCTTCCCCGCAGGTTGTGTTTTAAATATGGAAGCTCGATCCAAATACCACCTGTAACTTCGCAGCACCCCCACCAAGGGGTAGTCTCTCCTCTCCTTTTTTTTTTTTTTTTTTTTTTTTTTTGGTGGTACTGGGGTTCCTGGAAAGCCCTTCTACCTCTGGGCTACACTCCCAGACACACACACACACACACACACACACACACACACACACACACACACATATATATATAATTTTTTTTTTAAGTTTGGAAACAGGGTCTCTTAAGCTAGCGCGGCTGGCTTCGAACCTGCGTGATCCTCCTGTCTCCGCCTCCCAAGCGCGGATATTACAAGCGTGCGCCACCAGGCCCGGCTCTCCTCTCCTCTTGAGTCTGGGCTTGTCCTAAATTTTCCCTGTGACATGATACAACCACTGAATATGGAAGACCTTCTGAACTTGTACCCCAGAGGGCTGCAGGTACAGCCTTTGCTGGGAATCTGTTCTTGGATGCAGACGCCATACTGTGTGGACAGGCGTCCGAGAGAACACCAGGGCATCAGCCCATCCAGTGCCCGTTGTCGGGATCAGGCCTGAGGGCATTCGGGACCCTCTGCCAACCCTGCACCCCACCTCTTCCCCCTGCCAAGTCCCCTCTTCTGTCCCTCTTTGCCTTGTTGGTGTGGCTATTGCTGTACGTGCAGTACCTCTTTTAACACCTGTAGGTAAGAAAGTTTTTTATTATTATTTATTTATATATTTATTTATATTTATAGAGCCCTGGGGCATTCTACCTCCGAGCTACACCCCAGGCCTATTTTTTTTTATTCTTTATTTTGAAACAGGGTCTCACTGAGTTGCAAAGGGCCTCACTAAGTAGCTGAAGCTGTCCTCGAATTGTGATCCTCCTGTCTCAGCCTCCCAAATGCTGGGATGACAAGCGTGCACCACCACGCCTGGCTTAGTATGGTAGTTTTTTAAATCTCCCTAGTTATGGTGCGTACTCTCCACACAACAGCGCTTGCTGGCAGGCCACCTCTGCAGACAGGGAGACAGGGGTGTGGACCTAGGGGTGTGGACCTTCTCCCTCAGGCATTTCACAGACACAACTGGAACCTTCAACCAGATGTGGCCTAAATAAACAACTTCCATGTTCAGGGCTAGCCACCCAGTAGGAAGCCAAGAACGGGCAGCCCCAAGTCCCAGGGCAAAGGAACGAAAGCACGCAGAAGCCGGGCGTGGTGGCGCACGCTTGTAATCCTAGTATTCGGGAGGCTGAGACCAGAGCATTGGGGTTCTCAGAGAGCCTCAGCTACTTAGTGAGGCTCTTTGCAACTCAGTGAGACCCTGTTTCAAAATAAAGAATAAAAAAATAGGGCTGGGGTGTAGCTCGGAGATAGAATGACCCTGGGTTCTATCCCTAGTACTGGAAAAATAATAAATAAATAAATAAATAAATAAATAAATAAATAAATAAATAAATAAATAAATAGAGAGGCACACAGAAATGCCATGGCACTCATCTCATGATGCCCTCCTCCTGGATACCCAGAAAGCTCTAGAGAGGCACCAACCTTCAAATAAAGCATGCTCAGAGGCTCTGGCATGGCAGGGCACCTACCCGAGCACATCCGCATACCTCCAGTCCTGCTGGCCTTGCACTCACACAAGGGGGCTCCTGGCCCTGGGGCTCCTGGCAGGAAAGGGTCCCTCTGTGAGCAAGGTCTAAGGCCCTGCTGCAAGGGCAGTTCACCTAAGTCATGCTGCCCCACCCTGAAACCAGCAACAGGCACCTTGGCTCAAATCTGGTTTCCACTGGCCTTTTGCTAATGAAAATACTGAGAAAATGCACATTCCCAGAGAGCAGACCACAGGGTCTCATATACAAAATGGCCCTTCTTCAGTGACTGCAGCTGCCTCACAGTCACCGTTTGGTGGGCGCTGGTAAAGACAAAAAAACAGCAAAAATGAATGAGCTAGAGCCAGGCAGAGCAGGCCTGTTAAGCCCAGCTATTTGGGAGTCCAAAGCAGGAGGATCCCAAGTTCAAGGCCAGCCTAGGAAACTTAGACCTTGTTTCAAAATAAACTTTATAAAGGACTGGGGATGTAGTTTAGTAATAGAGCTTGCTTAGCATGCATGGGGTCCTGGATTTGATCTCTAGCACTGTAAAAATTTAATTTAATCTTAAGAGTCTAGGCATGGTAGTACACACTTGTAATCAAGGCCGAGACTGGAGGATCATGGTTCGCAGACAGCCTCAGCTACTTTAGTAAGGTCCTCGGGAACTTAGTGAGACCCTGTTTCAAAATAAAGAATAAAAAGTAGGAGGTCGAATGCCACTCGGTTCCATCCCCAGACCCACGAAAAGAAAAGAAAAGAAAAGAAAAGAAAAGAAAAGAAAAGAAAAGAAAAGAAAAAAAGAAAGAAAGAAGGAATGGGCTGGCCACTTTCTGAACCATTCTCAGGTCAGTATGGCCAACTCGTTTTAATTCATTCATTTATGAATTCATTCATTCACAAGGACCAAGGGAATATTTCACACACAGGGCAGTCAACGGCGAGGAAGAAGAGATTGTTATCTTCAGGAATTCAGTTTAATGAAGAAGAAAAGGCCCAACATACAGCAGTAACTCAAGAAGATCTGAAATGATGACCGTCAAAAAGGGAAGAGACAGAGGAAATGTCCTTCAAAGCCGTCCTGCCAGAGGACCCAAGGTGCACACAATGGATGCTGTGGTTTGCATGACTGACCTGTGCTCTGGGAAAGGCCAGCAAGAAAGGACAACCCAAGAGAAGATGACAGGTCACAAGGTCTCATCAAATCCCAAAGCATGTCAACTGTCAGGCTGGGATGTAGGTCAGCGACGGAGTGCCTGCCTAGCATGTGCTCCTATAGGCAAAAAATTAATGAATTAGCTAATTAATTGAGCAGCAGGCTGCATATGGCTAACTGGCTGATTCTGAACGTCCACCTGAACACACTCCATGAGACTCCAGCACTGCACGCCACAAGAGGCAAACCGCCCACTCCCGTCATACAAGTCGGCTCCCACCATGGTTCCTGCCCCGTATCCCAAACCGTACAGCTAAGAGTTGCCCACAAGCCACCTCTGCCCACCTCGGCCTGCGAGTCAGTCGTCACAGGTCTCTCTTTTAAACTCCCCTGAGATTGCTTCTCCTGACCCCTTCAAGGTCTAGGACCCCTTCAAGGATTATTTCTTGCTAGGCTGAAAGAAGCTTCCAAAAGGTCTCTCAAGGGCCAGACAAATCCCTCAACCCGCCCACTCCCAGTCTTTTTAAATGTAAAGCTAAGAAACCAAAGTGGAGGTGAGGGAGGGGGGGATGACTATAAGCCAGGGACCTAGTGACTCTGCCTGAAATCCCCATACCTGGGAGGCTGAGATAGGAGGAACGCAGGCTGTAGGCCAACCAAGCCTCTGAAACTTAGCAAGACCCTGAGCCACTTAGGAAGACCCTGTATCAAAATTTTCAAAAATAAAAAAGGGCTAATCCAAGCTGGGCATAGGGGCACATGCTTATAATCCCAGTATTTGGAGGCTGAGAGAGGAGGACCACAGGTCGAAAGCCAGCCTTAATGAGAGACCCTGTTTCCAAATAAGAAATAAAATAGGTCTGAGGGTATAACTTGGAAGTAGAATGCCTCTGGGCTCAATCTTCAATATCACAAAAAAATTAAATAAATATTTTAAAAGGGCCAAGGGAGTAACTCCAAGGTAAATTGCCTCTGGGTTCAAACTCCAGGACAAAAAAAAGAAAAGAAAAAAAGTTTTACGTTAAGATTCTGAAATCGAAGCCGGGCGTGGTGGTGCACACTTGTAATCCCAGCATTCGGGAGGCTGAGACAGGAGGATCATGGTTTGCGGCCAGCCTCAGCTACTTAGTGAGGCCCTTTGCAATTCAGTGAGACCCTGTTTCAAAATAAAGAATAAAAAATAGGGCTGGGGGGTGTAGCTCAGAGGTAGAATTCCCCTGGGTTCCACCCCAGAACTGCCAAAAAAAAAAAAATTTCTGAAATCGGAAATTCTGACTATACAGCATGTTTTATTTATGTAGCCTCTCTATTCTCCCTTCCTCCCTCCTTCCCCAAAAAAGACTGCTGTGTGTTTATTGTTTTAAAGACTTTTTGAGCAAGGGGAATGCTCTCAGTGACAGACAAGGGCTAACAGCCCAGACCCTGCGCAGGCTTCACCAGGAGCAGAGGGACGCCTGCCAGCTTTGGAAAGCTCTGGAGAGGGCGGGGTGGGGCGAATGTGTGGTTCAATGTCTGCGGGCAAGTGTAGAAAGCAGAGTCAAAAAAAAAGGCCTGGAAACTCCAAAATGAACTCTGAGGCTGCTCTTGGAAGGCCAGGAGAGGAGAGGGCGCCTTTGAGCTATTTCCGTGCTCTGTGGAAAAATGGGGGTGGGCGTTTCCTGAATCCCTGCCTAAAATTAACAGCTTTCCAGAGGGGGATGGGCTGCAGAAACACAAGTTTCATTTTACAGCTTAAAAGTGGGAGGTTTTTAAGAAAGCTTAGTTCTGTTTCGGTCCTTTTTTTCCAGCTCTGTGGCTGGATGAGGGGGGCAGGCCTCCCAAAACAGGACTAAAGCCAGCAAGGGCGACCAGACATTCCCGTAGCAGAGAACACTGCCGGTTTCCAGGAGAGGCCGGAGGAGCAGGCATGGAGACCACCGGGACACAGCACAGGCACGCGGGTACTGCCAGAGCATGCAACCGTGTGGCATTCATGATCAAGGAGATGCTCGAGCCGGGCGTGGTGGGCACGCTTGTCATCCCATCATTTGGGAGGCTGAGACAGGAGGATTGCAGATTCACGCCAGCCTCAGCTACTTAGTGAGGCCCTTTGCAACTCACTGAGACGCTGTTTCAAAATGAAGAAAAATAGGGCTGGGAGCCAGGCGTAGTGGCGCACGCTTGTAATCCCCAAGGTTGGGAGGTGGAGACAGGAGGATGGCGCAGGTTCGAAGTTAGCCATGCTGGCTAAAGAGACCCTGTTTCCAAATAAAAAAAAGTATAAAAAAAATTAGGTCTGGGAATGTAGCCTGGAGATACAAGGGCTTCCAGGAACCCCAATACCACCAAAAAAAATAGGGCTGGGGATGTCACTTGGAGGTACAATGCCCCCTGGGTTTCATCCCCAGTACGGAAAAAAATAAATAAATAAACAAATAAACAAACAAACAACAAACATTCACATTTGCTCAAAAGCAGAACCCATTCCTGGGAAGAGAATTTAGAAAATGACACCATGCATCCCTGCAGCTTAGCAGTAAAATGCATCCTGGCAACGTAAAAACGGAGTCAGATGCAAATGCTAGATGTGACCTGAAAGAGCCTGGCAGCGAATCTCACCACTGTGGGAGAAATGGTTCCCAGCAATGAAAACTGCTGGTGCCCAGGGCGACTCTCAGGATAAATGACTTGAATGAGCCAAACACTCAGAAAGAGAGCACGCTCCTGCAGAGGAAGCCCGTGCGAGGCAGGGGAGCTGCTCCGTGTTTCAGAGGGAGACCCTGAGCCCCAGGTCTTCATGTGGCTGATAAGATCAGAATCAGACCCAAGTCTGCGACTTACAGACCTGCAACCCCTAGGGGCTGATTCCAGCAGCTGCACCACCACCCCTTGACTGACCCCTTCGAAGCCAGGACATATACTTTTGTTCTCATTGTTTATTGTTTTTTGGGTTTTGGGTTTTTTTTTTTGTTTTGGTGGTACTAGGGTTCCTGGAAGCCCTTCTACCTCCGGGCTACACTCCCAAACCTATTTTTATACTTTTATTTGGAAACAGGGTCTCTTATTAAGCCAGCGCGGCCGGCTTCAAACCAGCGCGATCCTCCTGTCTCCACCTCCAAGCATGGGGATTAGAAGCCTGCGCTACCACGCCTGGCCTTATGTTTTCATTGTAAAAGTGACATTCATTTTTATTCAGAGGTCTCATATTTCAGAGTCCTGACTGTCCTCAAAGCCTGCCTACCATGATCAGATGATACCTGTTCTCCCTCCTGAGGCTCTGGTGGGCTGACACCCCATAGATGTCTTCCTCCAGGAGAGGGGGCCCCAGTCTGCAAACAAATCTGCTCACGTTATGTTTCAGCAGTGGGCATCTGAGCAGATCTTCCTCAGTTAGAACTGGTGTGGCGAAGCCGGGCGTGGTGTGTTAGAAACAGATTGCAATACAAATCCTACCTTCTACCTATGCTTACCTAAACAGACATACAGGAGCCGGGCGTGGTGCACGCTTGTAATCTCAGCATTCGGGAGGCTGAGACAGGAGGATCACGGTTCGCGGACAGCCCTAGCTACTTAACGAGGCCCTTCGCAACTCAGTGAGACCCTTTTTAAAAATTAAGAATAAATAAATAGGGCTGGGGGTGTAGCTCAAAGGTAGAATGCCCCTGGGTTCCATTCCCATTACTGCAAAAACAGATAGATAGATAGATGATAGATAGATAGATAGATAGATAGATAGATAGATAGATAGATAGATGATAGATAGATGATAGACAGATGATTGATAGAAAGATAAATAGATAAAAGAAGAAGAAAAAGAAATGACCTGTCAAGTTCATTCAAGGTAACTTCAGTGCCTCTCACTGAGTGATTCTGGAAGAGACACAGTCTTGTGCTCTGGTTCCAACTATATCCCATTCTAGAAAACACAGAACTGCGGAGGCAGTGGTAAGATTGAGGGTCAGGGAATTAATACCCAGGGGTTGGGGTCAGAAGGGTGAACCCACAGAGCTGCCTTTAGCAGAGTGATACTAAGATGGCGGATACAATTTATGATACATTTGTCCAAACTCATAGAACACCCAGTGCCCAGAGTGCACCCGGATCCTCAAGTGTAGATGTGGGTTCATCCAGATGTGCTGCTGTTTGGGGAAACATTGTGTAGTGTGTGGCCAGCTCCCTGTACTTTCCCCTCTGTTTTGCTGTGAACCTACAACTGCTCTAAACATAACATCAATTAATTTGAAAAACAACTTTAAAAGTCAGCTGCCAAACATTAAACATACAAACACACATGTTTGGCAAACATCCGTGAGGGAGCCGCAGGGTCTGGCGGAGCGAGAGCTTCCCGCTTGGTCTTGGGCCCAGGGACTGGGGGCCAGGAACCCCCAGGACAGTGAGCTGCCCCCTCCTGCCCAGCTCCACCTCTTGGCTGGAGCAGAACAAGAGAAATGTTTGCAGATGGGTCAGCCTAGCTGCCTTAAAATCAGCCACCTCCGCCAGCCAGGAGTGGCAGAGCCAGGCAGAAGAACACCAAGGCGGTTGGCAGGACACGGGCAGGGAGGGGTGACCACTTGGTCCTGGATCTGTTGCCCCCAAGACAATCAAGAACAGGGAGCCATGCGTGGAGGCGCACACTCGTCATCCCAGCACTTGGGAGGCTGAGACAGGAGGATCACAGTTCACGGACAGCCTCAGCTACTTAGTGAGACCCTTTGCAACTCAGTGAGACCCTGTTTCGAAATAAAGAATAAAAATAGGGCTGGGGGTGTAGCTCGGAGGTAGAATGCCCCTGGGTTCCATCTCCAGGACCGCAAAAAAAAAAAAAAAAAAAAAAAAAAAGAACAGGACCTGCAGAGACTGCCTGAGGAGGACACAGCACAGTGGCCCACACTCTTGCAAACTTGCAGCCATGCTGGCTGTGCCTCAGCCTCTGTGCCCTCAGGAGGCAGCCACAGGACAGACCTCGGACCCTGCCTCCTGTCACCCCCCCCAAACACCCTGCTGAACTATGATGGCCTGTCCCACCTTCAGATGAAGCAGCTGAGCCTCACGGAGATCGTACTGCCAGAACCACAGAGGCCAGGTGAGGCTGGACACAAGAACTCTGTGCTCACAGGGGCCAGGTTTTTATGAAAAACTTGTTGATCTTTTTTTTTTTTTTTTTTTTTTTTTTCTGTACTGGGGAGAGCCCGGGGGCATTCTACCTCCAAGCTATACCTTTTTTTTTTTTTTTAATTCTCTATTTTGAAACAGAGGCTCACTGAATTACAAAGGGTCTCACTATGTAGCTGAGGCTATCCACAAACCACAATCCTCCTGTCTCAGCCTCTCAGATGCTTGGATTACAAGCGTGCGCCACCACGCCCAGCTTTGATCTTTCCTTTTTAAACCAGTGACTTAGGAAGATAAAAAAAATGAGTTAGCAGAAAAGGATCATTTATTCCTAAGAAAAGCTTTGAGTCCATGTAAATAAAGCCCGCCACTTAAGAGCCATTGGGAAGGTCTAGGAGCACATGATGATCTAAGTGTCCCACCCTGGGCACCAAGTTCATTCCTTCACAAGTGCCAGCACAGGGCCCAACTGGGGCTAAGAGGATGTGGCACCTGGCTGCCCACCTGTGGGCCCTCGGGACGCTGCCCCAAGAGAGCAGAGCCGCGTGCGACTTTCCGGGACTTTGAGGAATTGGGTTCGGACCCAGCAGAGCAGAGCGGGCCGCGGCCAACAGCGCAGCTCTCTGCAAAGCAGGAGTTCATTCCAGTCCTCTTCCTGGACACACCTTACACCAGCCAGGCGATGGCAAGGACAAGGACGTTCAATGCAGAAACACAAGCGTGTGTCCCACGGCAGATGACAACCACAAGAGGGAGAGATGCGATCTCTGCCCAGGGTCTCTGCAGAGAGCTGAACTTCTCAGAGATGTCACCAATAAGAGATGCCAGGTCACAGAGGCAGGCCGAGGGCACCCTCACCCCAGGGAGCCAGAAGCAGAGTCCTGCCCTGGATCGAGTGGGTGCCGAGTTGAGAACTTCTATGAGCTGTTCAACACTGGCCCAAGAGAATGCTCCGGCTCCACTGACCCACGTGTTCAGTTCCCCGGTGAGGTCTTAAAGTTTGCAAAAATTTACCTGGAGGTCTATATGGCCTCTGATGATTTGGGTCATAGACTTCGTACCCTAAACAAAATGCATCTCTATGGAGCAGGGGAGCCGAGGTTAGGAAGGACCGACGCCCGGGGAACCCACAGGTGGCCGGAGAGGGACTCCCGTGTCATGGGCTCCACCTGCTGTCCAGCTCCAAGAGCCCCACCCTACGCACTCCCAGGGCAGCAATTAGCATCTCTACCCCCTTTGCTCAGCACTGGCATCTGCCTTCTTAAAACTGCTGTACTTCTTCTACTTCCTTCTCCCCTCGTGTCAATGAGTCAACCGACCAAAGGAAAAGAAAAACCAAGTCACGAGGCCCACACAGCTCAAGGGGCCCAAATGAGGAAGCACAGCTCCCCAGGAGGCAGAACTTCTGAAAGTCCACACTGCGAAGTGATTTTACATCGATGATTTGCCTTCTCTAGAGCAAAGAATCGTCTCAGCTATTTCCCAGGTCAGAGGCTGAGGCACTGGGCTGGTGTAGCCTGTGTGGGCCGCCTTCCCAAAGGACCTTAGACGGGCACTTACACAGCGGACTCAAGGGCTTCTCACGGCTCCAGGGTCTGCAGCATCCAAGACCAAGGTGCCGGCAGATGTGGGGTCGGGTGAGGACACCTCACTGTGTCCTCACGTGGTAGAGAGAAAGGGAAACTCTCCGATGTCTCTCTTACAAGAGCACTCATCCCATGCATGAGGCTCCACCCACATGACCTGGTCACCTCTCAGGGACCCCACCTCTTAGACCACCACATTAGGGATTGGGTTTCACCTTGAACTTGAGGGACGAGACCTCAAGCAAAAGTCCCCTTGCAGATGAAAGCCCAAGTCTCTGTCTCCAACTGTACCCACTGAGCCATCGGCCCAGCCTGCGGTACACACTGTCCAGTGACTTAGGAAGATGGTAACTCCAACCCAGCAGGGCTTTAAATGTTCCATTTGAGCCAGGTGTGGTGGCACACGCTTGTAAACCCCAGCATTCGGGACGCTAAGACCAGAGGATCGCGGTTCGTGGATAGCCTCAGCTACTTAGTGAGGCCCTCTGCAACTCAGTGAGGCCTGGTTTCAAAATAAAGAATAAAAAATAGGGCAGGGGGTATAGCTCGGAGGTCAAATGCCCCTGGGTTCCTTCCCCAGACCCACAAAAAAAAAAAAAAGTTCCATTTGTGGCTCAGGGATGCCTGGGTCCACACTCCTGCAACACAATCTCCACACCCTCAGTGCTAGTGGGTTATGGCAGGCCTGGACTGGAGCCTGTGACGGTGGCACTGACCACACAGATCAATGACCACGGTCATCAGCTCCACTACCCACCAGTCACACACTCCAGGAAGAGCGCGAGCCCCGGGACCACTGACGAGGGAGCAGGGCGCACGTGCCGTCATCGTGGCCCATGGGTAAGAGGTCAAACCCAAGCCCCCATTCCCAATCAAAGCTGCTCGTCTCCCAAAAGGAGGACACATAGCATTCAGAAAGCCTGGCAGTAACACACATACACCCAGCAGTTAAGAATCCAGATCCCAAATGTGATTTATATACACATAGTAATCAAGGTCCCAAAACCCAAGCACAAAAATGTAGGAGAAACCACATTCCAATTCCTGGAAGACTAAGCCATTTCCCCAGCTGCCCAGCTCAGCAAAGCTGCCAAGAATTTATGGCCTTCATATCCCTAACAACACCGGCATTATGCTTTGGGGATGAGAAGGTGCTTTGTTAATCTGGGAGGCATTCTCTCCTGCTACTGAAAGCTGTATTATCCAAAAAAAAAAAAAAAAAAAATTAATGCAGAAATGTTCCCCCCTACCAAGATCTGATAGGAGTAAAGTTTATCCATCCCTCAGCAAACTACCAAAGTCTGTGGCTAGAAATGCCAGAGCCAGTGATTGTTAAGGCTTCGAGAATATTCTTTGAACCCAAGAATTTGACCTCCTAACTAGTCAGAAACAGAAGGAGCAGCCACAGGTTCATATCCGCAGCTTGGGTAAGAGGCAGCCAGCCGGGCAATGCAGCCAGGTGCAGGAGGACCGGGACAGAGGGACAGCTCGCCCCTAATCCCGCCCCACACTGGTGACAAGACTCAGGATGCAGGTCACCAGGACAGAAGCCCCAGAGGCAAGGGGCGTACCTAGGTCCTCCAAGTCTAAGATACACCCCAAATGCGGGATGTCTCACACTCACCTCGCATTTGGGCGCTCTGCTGTGACACGATCTCTCAATCCCAAGGTGTACAGCACCCCCAAAAGAAGCCTGTCTATGCGCAGGAAGCCTAGATAAGCCACAGTCAGAATCAGCCCTGCCCATCGGGGTGTGTGGACAAGAATGCTTGCCAGGCTGGAAAGAGGAAGCCTCCTCAGAGCGGCCGAGTGGGCGGAAAGGGAGAGCAAGGGCTCCCTGCGGCCTTCCACCCCACGCGGGAGAAGCACACCCACTGACCTGGGGCGAGGAGTGGCCGGGTGCTGCCTGTGCTCCAGTCAGAGCTGCCCCAGCCACGCTGAGCCAGCCTCTCTGCCTCGGCTCACAAGTCTCCATAAAGAAATGTCGAGCCAGGCGTGCTGGCGCACACCTGTACTCCCAGCATTTGGGAGGCTGAGACAGGAGCCTCACCCAGCCTCAGCTACTTAGTGAGGCCCTTTGCAACTCAGTGAGACCCTGTTTCAAAAATAAAGAATAAAAAATAGGGCTGGGGGTATAGCTCAGAGGTACAATGCCCCTGGGTTCCCTCCCCAGTAACACGAAAAAGAAAAAAAAGAAAAAAAAAAGAAATGTTGAAAGGTTATTTGTCTCTTCAAAGAACTAGACCAGTCTAGTTCTTCCAACCATGTGCGGCTGCACATGCACATGTGTATAAGAAAATGTGCACACATCTGTGCTTGTGTGCACAATGTGTTTATGTGTGCATGTTTGTGCATGTGCATTTGTGCACATATGTACAAATTTGTGTGCTTATGTGTGTGCACGTGTGTTTGTGCACACACGTGCTCAGATCTATTTGTGTGCATGCATGAGTGTGCACAGGTTTATGCTTGAGTGTAAGTGTGCATGCATTTGTGTGTACATGGAAGTTTTGCTTGAGTACGTACACGTGTATGTTTGTTCATGAGTATGTGGGCATGTGTTTGTGCATGACATGTGCATGTGTATATGTGCATGAGTGTGTGTGCACATGAGTATAGTGTTTGTGCATAAGTGCTTGTGTGTGCATGTGGTGGACAGGGTGGAGGAAACCAGTCCCCTTGTCCCCACTTGCCCACAGAACCTGTTCATGGCACCCTGAATCCTGCTTCCGAAGCAGCATTCCGCTGGGACACAGGAGAGGGTGGGGTTCTCAGGAACGCTGACCCATGGGGTCCTAACAACAGCTAAACCCCAAGACTCGGAAATTGTGTTTCCTGGGCCTACATCACAGGAGCAACCTGCCAGGACACTGCACACCCCTGTACACGCCCTGTGGGTGTGACAATCAATAGGGACCCCACACCTACAACATGCCTAGGAAATTTTGGGGTGCATGCACATGACTGGAGGGAAACACAAGATCCTTCCCCAGGGTCCCCCAAATCCAGGCTACTCCCTCACCACAGTACTGAACCCGACCAGGTACGGCTTCGGGGCAACCGCACCTCTCCAGGGACACCAAGCTCAGCGCAGCCTCTTCCTGGCTCGGGTTCCCAGGGTCTTGGGGCAACTCTAAGAGCCCAACCAAGTGCACAAATATCCTCAAAGAGGCCGGACGGGTCCTCAGGACCAGGTGCACGCCGGGGCCCCCACTCCCCACCCCCTCTCTGTTCTCACATCAGCACGCCAGCGCCAGGAGACACCGGGGTCACTTGTCACCCAGAAAGAGCTAGTGGCACAGCCAAGCGAAACATCACTGAGATCAAATTATCAAGAATGGATTTCGGTCATTAAAAACACGAATCTCAAAGCTCTTCAGTTTATCCTGGAGATGAAATGTATACACCCCATAACCACATCTCCAGCAGCACCCGCCTTTCCCGAAGTCTCCTTTCTGTGGCCACGAGCCAAAGAGGCCCCCTGCTCTACGACTCATTCAGCGAAGGCCAAGTCAGCCCGAGAAAGTCCCACGGGAAAGTCACGGAATGCTTACCTGGGCTTCACATTTCTTATGGCAGGAATACTTGCAGGCTGAAGGAGATAAAAAAAAAAAAAAAAAACAGAAAGAATGTGAGTGTCTCAGCAAGCTGAGCAGCGATGCTTTCTCCAACTTCTTCAGAGAGCCCGGCTGAGGCCAGGTGAAGCCTCCCCCTCACCAGGGGCCTATGCACCTGGGACCCAAGGCAGCGAGCGTATAGGCAGAAATCCGTGTGGGCTTGTGGCAGGTAAGAACCGAGTAATAGGGTTGGGATGCAGCTCAAATGTAGGGTGTATGTTTAGCGTTCACCAGGTCCTGGGTTCAGTCCCCAGGCACTAAAAAAAGAAAAAAGAACTAAGCTGAGTGTGGAGGCGCACACTTGTAATCTTAGCATTTGGGAGGCTGAGACAGGAGGATCGCAGTTTGTGGCCAGTCTCAGCTACTTAGTGAGGTCCTCTGCAGCTCAGTGAGACCGTTTCAGAATAAAAAATAAAATATAGGGCTGAGGGTATTGCTGGGAGGTAGAATGCCCCTGGGTTATATCCCCAGTACTGCAGGAAAAAAAGGATTAAATTAAAAGAATTAAATTGCAACAAGTCTCTGTTAGCAATCGCTCAGATGGTCCACGTGGACGTTTCTTTGAAAGTAGGGTCATAAGCTGATTGGTTTTTCAAGGGATCCGTCCATACAGGTTAGAACCCAATAGAAGACAGGCAGTGGATCTGAGCAATAAAGAACATTCGCATGCACGTGCCTAGAAAATATAGCTGACCTCTGATGACAAGAAGAGAAATTTGAAAAGGAGCCCTGAGAGTCCACATCGGAGCCTCGGCGAGAGTGAGAAGGTCACGCATTTGATTTCCGCGCTGTCCCACTTCCGGACAACCTAAGGACGAGCTGTCAGAATAAATCCATGTCTAAATTCCTACAGGGGAATCCCTCAACAGGGGCCATTGTGTGAACTGAGAGAGGCCTGTGTCATCGGAGGCTGGAACCAATGTAGATTTCACAGGCCCTCCGCCCCGCACAGCAGCTGTTCGGCTGAGCCTTAAAAGGCCGGGCGCATCTCCACGGGGCGCAGGGGCAGGCGGCAAGGTGGAGAGACTCAGAAGCCAGGCAATCAATCCTACAAGCCACCCCATCACAGTCGCCCTGGGGGCATCAGACGCCTCCTTCACTTCCCCCAAGTTAGCCAGCCCATGGGGGAGCCTCCTGGGCTTCCTGTCTGGGCTCTGCTCCCTCCAGCCGGGCTGCGGTGCACAAGTCCCCCAAGGCTCTGAGCTCCTTTCTGAGCCATCCCGGTGTCAAATGGAATCCTTCACGGGACCCTGCTTTCAAACTACAAAGTGATGTCCGCCTGACTGTGGAGCCCTAAAGCACACATCTTTCAGGCGTCAGGAGGTGAGCCCCAGATTCCAGCGGGGTGCTTTGAGGTTTTGGGAGCTTAGGAAATCCCTGGCTTTCACCCTGCCCCTGTCGTCTGTGAAACACTGAAGTCACAAAAGTGTCCTGTAGGGCTGGGTGAGGACCTCTCAGAGAAGCTCACCAGGGACCAGCGGTTAGTCGTACCCCAGTTATTAGTTCGATTGGCATCTGTGCAAGATCTGTTTTTTTTTTTATTTTTTTTTTTTTAAGCTGTCTTTCTGGGTCTCTGAGGTCTTTGAGATTATTGACTGACCAAATGTTTATTCATCTCCTTTTTTTGGCAGTACTAGGGATGGAACCCAGGAGCATTCTACCTCTGAACGTCACCCCAGACCTATTTTTTATTCTTTATTTTGAAACAGGTTCTCACTGAGTTGCAGAGGGCCTAAGTAGCTGAGGCCGTCCTCAAACCACGATCCTTCTGTCTCAGCCTCCCAAATACTGGGATTACCAGCGTGTGCCACCACGCCTGGCTATATATTCTTCATCTTCTAATGGGTATAACGTGCACATGTGGCGAGAAATCTTCTGATCAAAATAAACTCCACTGAAAAAAACGTAAGACCCAAATCAAAGCCAGCCAATTCCACCCCCCTATACACATACACACACACAGAAAGAAAGAAAAATGATTCTGGCCCACGGAAGGGTGAGTGGCGTATACGTTCACAGTGATGGCTTGTGTGGCTGCCAAGACAGCCAAGGGCCAGTGCAGGGATGAATCAGGAAACGTAACTACAGTGAGGTCACATATACCACCCTCAGGCAGGTGCTATGACCAGCCCTCTGCTTTGGAAATGTGGGCAGGGGCCCTTCTCAAGCTAATGGACGCATGGGCTTTGTACCCAGGCACCAGCAGCCTGGACGGCCCGTAGGTGGTCGTGGCTGCCCACCACAGCAGCACAGCCCCACTCAGCCCCGCCCCGCGTCCTGCACAAGGCAATGTCCTGCGTTAACAATTTCTGATCCTCAGGAACACCCCTCAGGGCACACCGTGGGGGTGGCAGCCAGCCATGCCCCTTGAAGGTCAGTGTTTCCCCTGGTGGCACACTTGAGTCTTTCTAACACATTACAAAGCAGAGTCTGACAGCCAGGTTTCAAGTCTTGCCCCCTCAGGAGGATGCCCAGATTCCAGATCCCCCAGGGGGCCCCAGGCTGACAGTTCTCCCGCCTCCCCAGGCTAACTCCAGCTGCTTGGTCTAAACATCCTGTTTTCACCTCCTGGGAGAAATGTCTAGCATCCCTTGAGAACCACCATGCCTGTCAGGAAAAGCCTGACTTCTCCACTGTGAGATATACTGGGTGCTCTTGACTGCGAGATATACTGAGCGTTCTTTTTTTGGTGGTATTGGGGGTACCTTATATGTCTGGGCTATGTGTGTGTGTGTGTGTGTGTGTGTGTGTGTGTGTGTGTGTGTGTGTATGTATATATATAATTTTTTTTAATTTGGAAACACGGTCTCTTAAGACAGCGAGGCTGGGCATTCTTCACTCTGAGATATACTGGGCTCTCATCACTGTGAGATATACTGGGCACTGGTCCTGCCCACTCAGCGTTCATTTCACACACCCTTTTCCCGCAGAATTTTAGTCTAGCTTTTCCCAACACCCTTGCTGAGCCACAGGAAGGTCAGCCCCAGACGGGGGGTTAGGTCCTGCCATGAATAGCCCAGGGGCTCTGCGGGCCTCTCAGGTCCCCAAGACCTGACACGGATTATGAGGTCAAAATTATTCTTACAGTTATACTAAGGTATTTCTTTCCTTTTCTCTCAGTGACCCAGTGGGTAAAACTGACCGCACCCTGCTGTCATTACATACACACCAGTGTGTACTGGCCGCCCTGCTTCTCATCACTACCACCCACCGGCAGCGTTTGTACAAATGCCAGCTAAGAACGTCCTAATGAAGCAGCAAGAATGATTAGTTTTACCAAATCAGGAATCCTGAGGAAAGCTCTCTTCTTGACTCAGCAGGCAAAGGGGAAGTCCACCGGAAGAGCTTCTCAGCATGAGACCAGAGATCAGGATCTGCGCAGTTGTGCTTATCAGCTAAACTAGCTGTCTCCTAGGGAACTTTGTGAGGGTTTTTTTTTTTTTTTCTTTTTTTGGTTTTTTGTTCTGTCTTGCTTTGGTTTGGTTTTGGTGTTTGTATTAGAAACTAAACCCAGGGTATCCCACCTCCAAGCTACAACCTCAACGACTTTTTTTTTTTTTTTTTTTTAAATAGGGTCTCAGTATGTTGTGGAGTCTCACTAAATTGCAGACACTGGCCTTAAAATTGCAGTCTTCCTGTCTCAGCCTTCTAAGTACTAGGATTACAGGTGTGTGCCACCATGCCCAGCTAGGGAGCACTGTGAGCACTGTTTTTATCTGAAAGATTCTTGGCAGGCAGAATGTGATTATTCAGAAGTGCTTGTCAGTTTCTCAGAAGTGAACACAATTAAGCCTGTCACAACACACCAGTGGGAAAATGTGAGATTTCCAGTGGAATTCAACTTTTTGAAGACTTGTATAATGACTGAAACAGGAGCTTGACAACTCCTACTTTTCTGATAAAAAGCATCAGTGGTATTAACAAATGTGGGGGTTTTCTTGAGATTATATAGTCAATGTCTGAATACTGACATGTATGGGTAAGTCAGTGGGCCATAATTTCCAAGTGACTGGTGCATAATGTTTCCTGATGGGTAAAATGTCCATTCAGTGTGTATGACAGGCCGGTGTATTCTAATAAAAGAGTAAGAAAAAATTACTGAATGCTATGTTAGATTCACAAGGAAACCAAACTTTAGCAAACTATCAGTTGAGTTTGGGTATGGAATCAAAACAGAATACCTATGACAATCTGAAAAGACTATTAGAATACCCCTGAGTTCCATCCCCAGTACTGCAAAAAAAGAAAGAAAGAAAGAAAGAAAGAAAGAAAGAAAGAAAGAAAGAAAGACTGAACACAGAAGCAGGCAGGAGGGACCAGCCTCTCTACTAAGACTGCAAAACAGAATCACAAAAGATACAGCAGTGCTACTTTTTTCAACCTTTTGTTCTGAAAAATACGATCATTTCTCATTTAAAAGGGTGTTTACATTATTATAAACTGGGTTCATCACAGTTTCTTTTAAATGCACTAAGTACTTTAAATATGCATCAGTTTCTGTTTGTAGTATGTTAAGTACTGATGGGTACAGGCCATATTCATATAAGATCTCCTTGGGGTCTTCTACAAGCCTAGCGGTGACGTGAGACCCAGTGTGAGGATGTCCAGCTCACATCAGTGACGACAGCCCCATTCATTCTCCTTGCCCAAGTCTCTTGGAATGGGGGAAGAACCTCTATCTGACCAATAGAAAGTTCTCCCAGAAGTCCTGGTAAAGGTCCCTCCAATTCCTACAAAAGGCATATTCCCATGGAAAGACCTCCTCTGTGCTGCTCACCGAGTGTGGAACCAGACCCAAAAGGAGGGAGCTGGATGCCTTGTTAAGGAGTCAGAGTCCGGGCACGCTCCTGGTCCAGGAGAGACCAACGCCCTGCTGGGGGTGGGCAGCCCCATAACCGAATGCCAGTTATGCCATCCCATGCTTTATACAGCTTGCCCACCTGCTCCAACAGTGACCACGGAGAAAAGCGCGTTCTAATGCCACTTTACCAACTACCCACCAAAGCGCAGCCTGAGGCCACCTGCCCCAGGAGGCAGAAGAGGGACATGGTATGCAGGATTCGGGAAGCAGGAATTGGCCACCAGCTGAGGCTCTTTGCTGGCAGCTCACACTTCACAGAGCTGAAGGCAGACACCCAGAGATGCTGTGGGCAAAGGCTTCCATGTGCCTGGTGTGTTCACTGGTCTCCACCCCTGCTGGGCTAATAAAGCAAACTCATGCCAAGAGCTAATCCAGTGCTGATGCCAACCAGCCCTCCCTGAGGACCCAGGTCCAGACAGTGTGAGTGGGCACCGCAGCGCCCGGGATCAGCAATAGATTAGAGTGATCGCAAAGCTTCCTTTCTGCCATGAAATTAAAAAAATATATATCTAGACTGCACAAAGGAAAAAATACAAACAAACATATTAGATACCAACAAAGTATTAGGTAGCTATTAAAAAATAATGATCTCTAAGCCAGACATGGTGATGCATGCCTATAATCCCAGTACTTGATAGGCTGAGACAGGAGGATAGCAGGTTTGAGGCCGGCCTCAGAAATTTAACAAGGCCCTGTTTCAAAATAAAAATTAAAATGGGGCTGGAGGTATAGCTTGGAGGCAGAAAGCCTCTGAGTTCAATCTCTAGTACCACAAAATAATAATAATAATAATAATAATAATAATAATAATCTCTAAAGATTTTATATGGAAAAATGGCAGAGAAGCTAGAAAGCTCTGCAGACAGGAAACAAACTTTAAAACACACCACAAACAAATTTAGACAAAAACAACTGACAGGAATGTTTGTAATGTATATGTTGCAAAAAGGCAAGAAATGTTACTAGTTTTGGAGCGCAAAAACCATCAGAAATTGGCAAAGGCTTGACCTATTTTGATATTTTTAAAAGACTTAGCATCCCTCGAGTAATAAAAAAAAGTAATTGTTTAACAAGCAATAAATCAAAAAGTGAGTTTTCTTAATAAACAGGAAGTTTACAGATGTCAACCTCATGAAAGAACGAAAAATATAGTAACAAGGAGACACTAGTTGTGACCAAATGACTTGCACTGATGAAAAGCTGCGAAGCTTCCTTCAAGGCCGCATGCAAGTCGTGCTAAGAACATCTCCGCCTGCTCTTCATCCAGCCCTGTGTAACCCCCGAGAGGCAGGCGGCAGCCATTTCTCATTTTGTCTGGACCCCACAGCTTGCGGGTCCTGTCTTCCTGAGGCCTGGCTCCACAGCCACGGGTCCGCACACCACACGTCAGTCCCTTGGTTGCAGGGGCTTCCAGAGCCATGTTTAAGAAACCTGGCTCCCACGCCGGGCGTGGTGGCGCACGCTTGTAATCCCCGCACTTGGGAGGCGGAGACAGGAGGATCGCGCAGGTTCGAAGCCAGCCGTGCTGGCGTAAGAGACCCTGTTTCAAAAATATAAAATAGGTCTGGGAGTGTAGCCCGGAGGTAGAATGGCTTCCAGAAACCCCAGTACCACCAAAAAAAAAAAAAAAAAAAAAAAAAAAGAAAGAAAGAAAAGAAACCTGGCTCCCAACACAGCTCTCATCATCAGAGCCGTCTGGCTAGGGGAGGCCAGACATTGTTATATGTTGTCTTGGAACTGCTATTCTTCAAAATGTCTCCATGGGCCTTGGGAATCCAGGCTGTGGTCCGACGAGGTTGTCAGAATCTTTTATACGACACTCTACACATATTTACCAAGTTATAAATGAGCATGTAAGCCCCCCTCTGCTTCTCAAACATCTCTGTGTCCCAGGAACCTCGTAAGACAGTGAATGCCCACCTCCCCAAGCCCCGTTGCAGTCCAAATGAGCCAGAGGAAGAAGGGGCCCCGCACTGAAACCTCACACCCCGCTAGTGCACAGCGCACATGCCTGTCGTCAGCCAAGACCAGCAAGCCAACGGCCGGCATATATATAAGTTACAAGTGGGGAACAAGAGAAAATTCTGCATTTTTGTTATAGTTTCTGCACAGGGTACTAAGAAAAGAAGCAGTGCGTGGTGGCGCACCTTGGGAGGCTAAGACAGGAAGATCACAGCTCATGGCCAGCCTCAGCTATTTAGTGAAACCCTTTGCAACGCAGTGAGACCCTGTTTCGAAATGAAGAATAAAAAACAGGGATGGGGGTGGAGCTCAGAGGTAGAATGCTCCTGGGTTCCATCCCCAGTACTGCAAAGAAGAAGAAGAAGAAGGAGGAGGAGGAGGAGGAGGAGGAGGAGGAGGAGGAGGAGGAGGAGGAGGAGGAGGAGGAGAAGGAGAAGAAGATGATCCTATAGATAACCTCCTTGACCTGCAAGCTTTAACATTCACACCTCCTCGACCTGCAAGCTTTAACATGCACAACACAGAGGAACAGAAAAAGGATGTAACCGTCCAGGGTGCAGGGCCTCGGCTTCTTAGGAGAGGCCAATGCTGGACTGCCAGGCTCCCATCCATCCACTTTAACTGTCAAGACCCTGACTCCAACTCTGAGCATCCCACCCCTGCCCTGTCTACACCTAGGTCCCGTACCCAGCGGTGCCGGTCCACACACAGGTCATAGTGCAAGTGGAAGGCTGCACAGATCAACCTCCCTCCTCACTTAGCTTGTGGCCAAGAGCTGCGCCCAAATAGCTTCCTGTGAAGCTGTGCACAAGCACATGTGCACACACACACACACACACACACACACACACACACACGTGTGCGCGCGAGCATGCGTGCGCGCGCTAAAAATCCAGCTCAATGTTTGACCTGCTTAGACTGACCCGCATCCAGGGCTCCGTTCCCGTCCTACGTCCCCAGGCATGGTGATTCTGTGGCCCCGTTGGAGTCTGCAAATGGTCCCCAGACAAGAAAGCCCAGCTTTGCAATACCAGCCCTGCTGTACCACTCTCTTGAGTCATGCTCCTCCCACCAAGGGCCATCGGCCACACTGTCCTGCAGACCTACTGTGGGCCACGGGAACCTGGAGGAGAGCCATCATATTACTGACTTCCCTGGGAAACACAGTCACATCAGGACACTGTCTTTCAAGCCACATCAGGGAGTTCAATAGGAGGCAAGGGTGAGGGACCTTCACCCTCACCACCACACCAGATGGTTTTGTTGTGCTTTGTGGCACTGGGGATCGAACCCAGGAGAAGTCTACCTCCAAGCTACACCTCCAGCCCTGTTTTCTTTTTATTTTGAAACAGGGTCTTTCCAGGTTGATGAGAGTTTCATTGCTTGCTGAGGCTGCCCTGGAACCTGTGATCCTCCTGTCTCAGCCTCCCAAGTACTGGGATTATATGCATGTGCCACCAAGCCTGGCTAAACCAAACGTTTATTTATTTGTTTGTTTCGTGCTAGAGGTAGAATCCAGGGGCTTTCTACCTCACAGCTACATCCCAGCCCTATTTTATTTTTTTATTTGAAAACAGGGTCTCACTAAGTTGGAGGGCCTAAGTAGCTGAGGCTGGCCACAAACTTGCGATCCCTGTCTCAGCCTCCCAAGTACTGGGATTACAAGCATACACCACCACACCTGGCCTTGCCAGATGTTTTTAAAGGCCAACGCTAGCCCCCAGTTAGAGCCCAGCATGGTAAACATGTGCGACCTTTCATTCACTCATTATTAATTCAATAGGGACTCGCTGACATCTGTAACCGAAGCATCCTGTACTGGTTCTACTCCTAGTGCTGGAGGGACTGCGCTGGACCTGGGTGCAACCAGAAACCAGGAGCATGTGCACAGAGCGTACAGTGCGAGCAAGAGGAGAGGCAGGAAGCGGGGAGTGTGGATCAGAGCAGGATGTGATGAGCCAGGAGAAGAAAGCCAGGCAAGGCGGTAGGAGCCTCAGGGAAGGAGGAGCCCAGGCTCATGTTCTGCATCCAGCACAGAAAAAAATCTAAAACAAGAGTTAGAATAGCACTGAAATAACAAGGAGGTACCGTGGGCTGGCTCACACAGACCCAGTGGCTGCCTCCCAGGAGAGCCATGCTATTGGGGTATTAACCAAATCAGTCAACAACCAATCCATCAACGTGGTCACTACTCACAAACCCTCCTGTCCAAGGGCCTTTATGGCTGATCAGTTTGGGGTGTGGAGGCTCTTGCTGAGCCCAGCTAGACCCTCGGGATATCACTGACTCTCAAGGTACCTTTACCAAGGGAAGCTACCAACTGCATCCAGCTGCACCTGTGGTCAAGGGTGGGTGAGGCTGGGGATGTTCTTAATTTCAGCCACCCCCTCACAAGCCTTTTGTGCACCTCTCTCCCCAAGCACAGGCTGCAGGAGACGGCTGCCTCACCATCAGATATCACAGGGTGGCTGTCCGTAGACTAGAACCTGTATGCTGTTCCCATGCTCCACAGAGGATGCTCACCTCCTGAAAGACCTTCCCAAGAACACAGAAACATTCTTCAACAAGAGATCATCTGAAGCCAGGCGTGGTGGCGCACGCTTGTCATCTCAGCATTCGGGAGGCTGAGACAGGAGGATCGCGGTTTGCAGACAGCCTCAGCTACTTAGTTAGGCCTTTTGCAAGTCAGTGAGACCCTGTTTCAAAATAAAGAATAAAACAGTAGGGCTGGGGGTGTAGCTTAATGTAGAATGCCCCTGGCTTCCATCCCCAGTACTGCACAACAACAACAAATAATAATAATAATAATAATAATAATAATAATAATAATAACAACAACCACCACCACCACCACCACCACCACCACCACCACCAAATAAACAGTCAGAGGTGGCCTTAATCAAACAGGCCACTTGCTCAGCTACACATTGACTCTTGTTTACTTAGGGCTGAAGCATCCACCCAGCTTCTTTATGGCCGTGATTCACACCTGTGCCTCGCCTCGTGGGCAAAGCCAGCCGCACCCACTGCCTGTGTGACAGTCCGGCTGAGGCTCTGGGACACGGTGGCCCACAGGGTTCCCTCCACTGCCGGTGGGTAGCCTTGCACCCTGGGACCAGCTCAGGTACTTCACAAAAAACACTGAGAATGAAAGCAGACAATAAGCTGGGCGTGGTGGCGCACGCTTGTAATCCCAGCATTCGGGAGGCTGAGACCTGGAGGATCACGGTTCACGGACAGCCTCAGCTACTTAGTGAGGCCCTCTACAACTCAGTGAGACCCAGTTTCAAAATAAAGAATAAAAAATAGGGCAGGGGGTATAGCTCGGAGGTCAAATGCCCCTGGGTTCCATCCCCAGACCCGCAAAAAAAAAAAAAAAAAAAAAAAAAAAAAAAAAAAAAGCGGACAATATCCCATCCAAGAACCCAAAGCCTACCCCACTAGGTCATGCCCATGCAAACGCATGTTTGCAAACTGGAGAAGCAAGCCTCACCTCTCCCTGGGCAGAAACGGACCAGCATGCCTGTAGATATTGCTCATCACCACTTTAATACCAGATGGCCAGAAAGGGCCAAGGGGTGTCCTTCCAAGAGGTTCGGCCCCCACCCTCCCACATGGCTGTGACCACCCATGATGCCTCTGTCTCCTGCTGGCCCAGGAGCCCTGTGGCAGGCATCCATCACACGTAGGTGCCCAGCTGGAACATATCGGCTTGCTAAGCACAGGGGGCCAGCTGGAGGATGATCAAGGACAAGGGAGACCGGTTCAGCCACCCTCAGCCCAGCCAGTGGACACCTGGATACTCCCAGAGACCAGAGACTCCGACCCTGTCCTCTGGAACGGGCTCCCCATGAAGTTCCAGGGTGATGGTGCTCACGTGCATTCCATGAGCCCAACACTCCCTTCCCTGGCTGAAAGGCCATGGGTTTGGAAGCTGCCTGTGCCCCCTGAACACAGAGCCCTTTGGGGTGTCAGCACATCTTAGTCTAATAGGACAGTATCACAGATGTAAGAAGTGCTCAGATATTCTGGAGCAAGTCTGACGCAGAGAGATGCCACTCTGAAGGCAGCGGGGCCTCATCTCACCCCCAAGTCTGCAAATGGGAAGGACCCTGCGCTGCGGTTGGCATGGCCTCCTGCACTGGGTGGCTACATAGTAAAGGTTGTGACACGCCACCATCCTCACAGGGCAGCATGCAACACAGCTCTGTTTAAAAACACAAGCCATAAGGGCTGGATTCCTGCCGGGCGTGGTGGTGCATGCTTATAATCCTAGTACTTGGGAGGCCAAGACTAGAGGATCACGGTTCACAGCCAGCCTCAGCTACTTAGTGAGGCCCTTCACAACATAATGAGACCCTGTTTCAAAATAAAAAATAAAAATAGGGCTTAGGGTGTAGCTCAGAGGTAGAATGCCCCTGGGTTCCATCCCCAGTGTCACCAAATAGTAAAAAAAAAGTCTTGAATCACTAATGTCTCACCAGTTGGCTCTGAGTAAACCATACACGCTGGTAGACCTAAGTGAATTCCTCTAAAGGCCTCCAGCCTGACTTCTGGTTGGATGCAGCCCTGGGGGAGCTTCAGAGAAAAGCCCAGACATCCAGTACAGCAAGGTCGCCCCGACACACAAAGTCGCCTCTCTGGGCCACCACAGGCCCCTGTTCTCCAGACCACCCCTCACTGCCTGGCTCCTTCTCCTCTATTCTAGCCCAGGTGGGAGCCGTTGTCTGCTCCTCAGGGCAGCAGCTACACATCCAGTGGTTGCCCGAGGCCCACTGCCTGTGTGAAGATAGAACTAGACCCTGTCCACCAAAGGAATAGCTTGACTAAGGCTCCATTTTGTAGAACGGCCACTGTGCAACCTCGTGGGCACTGGCATTTTTTGTAAAGATAGCATTTCCTGGAGGTGTGAGTGTCGACCCCTCCCTCAACATCCCTTTCAGCCAGTGGCATAAAGATCATCAGGCCACCCACCAATAAGAGAAAAGCACAGAAGCCCCACTCTAGAAATAACATACCCTGCAGTTTTCTAAGTGTTTTTTTTTTTTTTTTCCTTTGCAATACTGGGGTGGAACCCAGGGGCATTCTACCTCTGAGCAACACCCTTAGTCCTATTTTTCATTCTTTATTTTGAAACAGTGTCTCACTGAGTTGCAAAGGGCCTCACTAAGTAGCTGAGGCTGGCTGCAAATCCATCCTCCTGTCTCAGCCTCCCAAATGCTGGGATTACAAGCGTGCGCCACCACACGCGGCTGCCACCTATTCTTGCCTATCTAAGTTTACCAGTGGCGGGATCTCTTTTTGCAAAGAAATAAAATTTGTCTTGCCAAGCCACTTTCAAATATGTGTCTTTTCTTCCAACACCATGGAAATTTATTTCTAATACCCACAACCAGCCCCTTCCACCCCCAGTGGGCTCTTCTGGTGCATGCCACAGGCCAGGAAAGTCAACGTGGGAATAAGAACTCTCCTTCCAGCCACCTGGATCCTGGGGAAAGAACAAACCAGGTGCCCAGTAGGATCCCAGGAGGCTGGGAGACTCAGGGGTCAAGTGCTCGTAGGAAGGGGGAGCTCGGCAGACCTGGGGTTAAAGGAGACACAGGGTCTCAGGTAGGGAGCAGAGCACCCAGTAGGCCTGTGGGTTGGGAGCCGCAGGGAAGCGGTCAGGAAAGGAGAGACAGAAGTGAATGAGCTACCATCAGCGGGCAGAGCAAATTTTTTCAGCACTGAGTGCTAAAGGGCATCCAGAGAGGAACGCCAGCCTTGCTTGGGCTTTTAAACTTGGAAAGCATCCCGAGAGCCCCCTTGCAGGCCCCCAGCCCATCCTCAGCCCCTTAAAATCTGCCTGGTGTGCACTTCCTGTCTACCTGTGGGCAGGCAGCAGGTGGCTAGGGAGGAAGGAGCTGAGTGTCTCACACCACAGAAGCCCCCCAGCCTGGCCCCTGCAAATGTCCCACCAGGGAAATCCCAAGCCTCAGAAAGAAGGCAAAGCCAACGAGGGCCCCCAGCAGGCCCCCCACTCACCCCATGTGTGAGCACATGCCAGGGACCCACCCAGCCTACACCCACTATACAGACTTATTAATATGCAGTCATAAAATAATTCGTCAATGCCACCAACTGCATAAGCTTCAAGGCCAAAACTGGGGGCTCTGCTTAGAGACAGGAACGAGGTCTTACAAAACAGGACAAAAGAGCCCACCTGCCCCAATGGACCCTAATTCTGCAGGACAGAAAACGTTCACTTGAAGACTTTGGAAAGAGATCTAGAAGTCAGGCTGAATAAAGGGACTTCCACATACTGCAGAAGAGATCAGAGAGCAAATCATGAATTATCAAGGACTTCTCCTTTCCCATGAGAATAGCTATGCTCTTTCTGGAAAAATTTCCCAAATACGGTGGGTCTCCTCAAAGATAGGTGGAGGGTGAACACAGGCGGAAAGGGGAAATTCCATGATTTAACCTTTGGAAACTCCCGAAAGGTTTTGATTTCACTATCTGTTTTGCATTGGTGTAATGGGCGGCAGAACAATCCCAAGTATGGGCTAACCTCGGCACGAAATCCCTTGACCGTCGATGGCTTGTTTGCAAACTTCGCAGACTCTGGATCTTCTAAAGACCTTTTTCTTAAAGCTGTGCAGACTCGCAGTAAATTCTTCGGGCTGAAAAGGTAAAGGAAGATACAGTCAGCACTTCGCTTCCCAGCTTCTTTCTTTTCTTTTTTTCCTTCTCAGGAGATAATAAATCTAGCAGAGTTTGTAAAGAGCTGAAACAGAAACTATACCAAGCAAACAAAGAATGAGAAGCCATTGCAGCAATGCTGGAATTGCCCAGACGAGCCCAGAATACTCTGTCACTGTTCTGGGTCCCAGAGTTTCTATGACAGGTCTCTCTCTCAACTCCAACATCCCACGATGGAGCCCAGCCAGGGCGCGAGGCTACCCCACACTGCCGATGTGTAACTGGAGGCACACATCACCCACATCTACAGCCAAATAATCCATACACACTCAGAGTCTTTTTTTTTTCTGAAGGAACAATTAGCAGACAGAACAATGATGTCAAGAGGCAGACGACTGGCTTTCTGCTCAGAAGTATTCAAACGTGCCACAGAATCAACACTAAGTGTCCATCAGGGGTGCTCTTCTGCAGAACATATGATCATAAGGCCAGCTATGACACCTTGTGCTTCCTCCTTAAACATGGGTACAGACATCAGCACTAGGAGGAAATTAGTTTCTTATCTACCAAATCATGTCTGCAGAGAGCTGAGGCGCAGAGCTACAGCCAATGATCTCAAAAGAATGCCACAGCTCAGTGGCAGGGCATTTGCTTAGCATTCACAAAGCCCCGGTACCCCAAAAAAAGAAAGAGTGGTGGCAGTTAAATAAGCTAATAAGGGCTCTACTCTAGTATGATTGGTATCTTTATAAAACAAGGACAAGACATCAGGAATATATGATTGCAGAGGCAAGATCTTGTAAGGTTATGGGGAAGATGACCGTCCACATGAGAAGGTCTCAGAGAAGAAACCCACCCTTTCCACGCCAGGAGCTTGGGCTCCCTGCCTCCAAAACCATGAGAGAAGGAATTTCTGCTGTTTAAGCCACCCTGCCTGTGGTATTTTATTTTGGCAGCCCTAAAAATCGAACACATCCTTCTCTCAATAATCTATAGAACAAGTAGTTGATTTGAACATTATCAAACAATGTGACCTAGTGGGTGTTTATAGAACAATCAACTCAATAAGGTACACATACTTTTTAAATGCATATGAAGTGTTTACCAAGGCGAGCCATATTCTGGGACATAAATCAAGTAAGTCTAAATAAATCTGAACATGTCAAGTCCTACTAAAAATGTTCTCTGGCCTAGAAAATAGAAACCTCTCTGAAAAAAAAAACCCAAATATTTGCAAACCTTACAACATATTCCTAAATATATGTTATTCTATACAATACCTGGTATAATACATTATGACAAGCTGGAATCCCAGGAATGCAAGGTTGGTTTGATAGTCAAAAATCAACCAATAAAAATGAAAATGCATGATCTTCTCAATCAGAGCAGAAAAGCCACTCACAAAATTCAATATCTATATCATGATAAAAACTAAAGACAGATAGGAAGATGCTTCCTCAACTTTGATAAGATATACCTCTGTAAAAACCTACAGTAAACATCATTCCTTATGATAAAAGGCTGAAAACTTTCCTTTTAAACTCTGGACCAACACAAAGATGTCTGCAACCAATGCTCATATTTGACATGATTGTGGAGATCCTACACAACAGAATAAGGCAATCAAAGAAATAAAAGCCATGCAGTTTGGAAGGGAGGAGAAAAAACTCTTGTTACTGACAATATGACTATCTATGTAGAGAAATCTAAAAGAGCTTTTAAAGGGGTTTTTTTTTTTTTTTTTTTTTTTTTGTGTGTGTGTGTGTGTGTGTCTTTTTTTAAAATCAATGATCAAACCCAGAGCGCCACACCTGCAAAACAGATGCTTTGCCACTGAGCTACACCCCGGCCCCTAAAAGAGCTTTTAGAATAAGCAAGTTTAGCAAAGTTGAAAAACACAAGATCAACATACTAATTCACTGTGCTTCTAATGAGTTTAGAAATACTAACAATGAACTTCAGAAATTGAAATTGAGAAAATATTGCCACTTACAATAGCAATAAAAATATTTAGGAATAAGTCTGAGCATGTATTTCAAAAACCTAAAAAATACAAAACTGTTGAATAATTGGAGAGTTATATAGTGTGTGTAGTCACAATATTCAATAATCAGCAGACAATTCTTCTCCAATAACCTATAAATTCAACATAATCTCAATCAGAATCTCAGCAGGCTTTTGTTTTTTTTAAAAAATGGAGAAATGATTTTAAAATGCATGCATTAATGCAAATTATTAGAATTGCCAAAACAACTATAAAGACTACACACATTTAAACAAACAATTTGGTTACCTTCCCTACTATATTTTGAAAATATATCTTCAGTTTAAAAACATTAAACTGCATTTCAGTTGCAATGTGCTCTTAGGGTACTGCAAAACCTAGGGCTCTTGTCACCCTGGATTCTGATTTTCAACACAATAAATTCTTCCCTGAGACCTTATTACTCTCTCAAAAGAAAAACACGTACCCAGCACACGATCACAACTCCTTACTCCTTCACCAAAGGCAGACAGCACTAATCGATCACAGCTACCGTACCAGATGGCCTCGGGATCCCTCTCCATGGAGGACCCCAGGAGGCACAATACCAAAGGGCTGACTCCACGCTGTCAATCCGAGGTGTTATCTGGGGCAATCCCTCTGTTTCCTTGCTTGTAGTTATCAGCAATGAGCGTGTCTAGCCTCCTCCAAGCCCTTCCCGACCACGCTGGGTTCCTCCACAGTCTTGTCAGTGGTGCATCTCCTTGTGTTTATGTTAGTGTAGGCTAGACTGTTGAAAGGAGAAAGTGCCTCCAACCTAGCAGAAGCTTTTGCACTGGCTCTGCTGTCTTTGGTATGGCTCAGTGTCCTGGGCAAACCACTGCCTCTCTTAAATGGAGAGGGTCCCATCTCCTGCATCTTAGCAGAGCTACCCTATATGACCAAATACTATGCCATGCATCAGTGCACAAGAATAACTTAGGGCCTTTTTTATTTTCATTTTTTTGGTACTGGGTATTGAGCCTACCATAAATGACCAAATACTATACCATGTATCAGTGCACAAGAGTAACTCAGGGTCATTTATTTATTGGTATTGGGGGTTGAACCCAAGGATTCTACCTCTGAGCTACACCCAGCCCTTTTCATTTTTTATTTTGAAAAAAGGTCTCCCTGTGTTGTTGAAGCTCTTGCTAAGTTGCCCAGAGAAGCCTTGAACCTGCCATCCTTCTGTCTCACCCTCCCCAGGACTGAAATTACATGCTCCATTACACTAAGTGGTAATTTTTTAAACAGCTAGGCTGTTCTAACCAAATGAATTCAGATTGGCGGCCAGGCCCCTGGAATGTTTACAAAGTTAACCAGGACTAAGAACTACCACTCTACATAACAGATTGTACTAAAAGAATTTATATTCCTGTAAGGCATTGTTACTTTGAACTCCTCTCTGTGTTTGTTTCCAAAGAGATTAATTTATAGCCTTTCTGAGAGCAGATGCCATGTATCCATTGCCCTGCTAATGGATAATAGTGCTGCTAATCCCAAAATTCACTCCGCAGAGCACTTCTGTGGTTACATAATCACCAAAACATAGTCATGCTGAGCCCCAAGAGCCAGATCCCACAGCCAAGAGATGAGGGACAGGGTGCTGGGCCCAGCGTCACCCCGGTGTCAGGCTCAGACAGGAGCCAGCCGCCAAGCATTTAACAAACGTCCCTCTTAGTAATGGCCCAGCTGGCAGGGACGTTCTCTCCCTGGACTTGCAGTTCTTTGTTTATATATGTACGCCTTCTCTCCTGTGGCCATTGCAGTTTTCTATATATGAGATTCCAGGCTCTTTCTCCTTCATCCTCTGTGTGCCCTGCCCAGCTGGTAGACAGTGGACCATGGACCCTCCATTAATATGTGTGGGCCAAATGAATTAGCCACAGTCTAAGGGCCAAGGAGGGATACTGTGACCTTTCATTCCTTACAAATACCTTTATTCCAAGCGGGGAGAAAGAGGCACTGTTTTTTTTTTTGTTGTTTGTTTTGTTTTTTGTTTTTTGTTTTGTTTTGTTTTGTTTCCTGCAACTCTGTCTCAGACTGGGCCACAGCAGGAAGCCTCCAAGAAAGACACTGCAGAGGCACCATGGTGTCCTGAGGAGTTTCTTTAAGATACTGTAACAACATCTGCACACCCGCCCATAAGATACTGTAACAACATCTGCACCGGCCCATCTGTGATTTCTCTCTGGTGAACTAAGACTAGACAGGATTAGGCTGCCCCTGTCTTCACCTGATACAGAGGAGGGGAGAGACAGCCACTGCCGTCTAGCAGCTCGATTCAAGAATCTAAATTGCATTTAATTGTCAGGAGCCAAACCTCTAAAGGGCAGTGAGCAAGGCTGCTGGTTCCACAAAATCTCCCTGAGGAGGGCATGGTCATTAGTGCTGGTCCTGGTGGGGAAATTTCTTTGCAGAAAGAAACATTTCTACACAACTGGGCAGGGAGGCACTCCACATATGGGCTCCGCTCTGGGAAAATGCAGACCTGGGAAAATGCAGACCGTAGTTGAGGGCACCTCTCAGCTAGGTTTCCCTAGCTAAAGGTCCCCGCTGCAAGAGAGCCACACAAGAGAAGCTGCCAAAACTGCAGCAGCAAAGTTGCAGCTACATTCTGCTTGCAGAAGACATCCCGCCCCATCACAGGAAGATTTTGGTGGGCTTTAGGGACCTGGGAAGCCTTCAGAGTTCTGCAAAGGCAGACATTGATTAAAACCACATTTCCAGCTCCACTTTAAAACTAAACAGACTCCAGCCCTCCCTACATCTGCAGAGCCGACCCCAGACTTCAGAGAGGTCCCTACCCCGCGGAGGGTGGGTACCTAGGGCAGGAGGGGCCTCTCCATCAACGGCACACATTGTTTCCACACTTCAGAGCAACATTGGCTGCTCAACTGGAAGTTCAGAACGCAGCACAAACTCAGAGTAAACTCGCTGACATGTTGACAACTTTTCAGCCTCGGAACCTTATAAAGTTTCCAGAAAAACAAACACTTAAGATTCTGAGAAAGGGGGGCTGAATCTCATGGGGAGTCACAGGGACTCGGACCCCTCTAATCCAAACACTGCGGGGCGGGGCGGGGCGGTTCGGTTCCGTGGCCCACTGGGCGTCTGCACCGCTTAGACCTGGGAACTTGTCCTAATCCTAGGTCCCAGCGCATGCCGGGAGGCGCATCCCCAAAGCTGAGGCGCCCTTTACCTAGCGAGTCTGCGCATAGCTGGGTGTCCCACTTACAAAGCAGCAAAAGGAATCCAGAGAATGTTTTCAAGAGGTAATTGGATTAGAAAGAGTGAGTGGAGCCCGAATAGTGCCCCCTTCATATGCCCTCGCCAGGGGCGGCCCCCAGGGCCAGGCCCCACTGGCCCTCCGGCCCATCCTGCGCACTCTGCCCAAAGCGCACGGCCGGGCGCACACGCTGACAAGGGCACACGGGCGCACAGGCACACGCACCCGCACCTGCAAGTCCCCGCACCCCCTGTCTGCGGCACTCACCTGGCGCCGTCGCCCCCGCGCCCCGTTCTCGCGCGTGAACCTGCCGGGCGGCCCCGGAGTCAGAACCCGCAGCCGCATGGCCGGTGCTGGAGTCCGGTGCTGGAGTCCGCAGGGGCCCTGGCTGAGCGACGACCTTCCCGGCTGAGATCCAGGCAGAGGATGCCTCCCGGGCTCCTTGCGTGTGCAGGTCCCCCAAAATGCCCAAGCCCAGGGCTCTGCTGGCCGCCTGCGCGGGGAGCCAACACCTCTACCCGTCAGAAGTCAGAAGTCAGACGCGGGGAACAAAAGCCAGGCGCGCCCCAGCCCCGCGCGTCGCCCCTGCATCTGACACGAATTAGCCAGCCCTTCCTCTCCAGCTCCGACCGCAGCAGCAGCTCCGAGAGAGCCCGGGCGGCGAGGACTGCGCAGCCGGCACCGGAGAAATGGGCGAAGAAACGCCCTCCAGGCTGGGGGCGGGAGCGCCTGCCAACCGCCTTCGGACTGAATTACCCAGGCTTGGCTCGGGGTCCGGCTTGACTAGGATTTCAAACCCCTCCAAGCCCGCTGCCCGAGGGGCTTAAAAGAATCCAAACGCGGCAGGCACTTGGGCTTTGGGAATTTGAAAATCTTGACTATCATCCAGTAAACCTTGCATCCAGAATAGGCAGTATCTCCCCGTAATCTACACTACCCCAAAGTGGAAAGGCTGAGAGCTTTGTTTTTGTTTTGGGGGGCTTAAGGGGGATGGAGCTCCCTCCAGTCTGCCTGTCCAACTAAGAAAAAAAAAAGAAGGCTGGCCCTGCTGGAGGAGGTCCACGCCAGGAGGGATTTCATGAAGAACTCAAAGCAACTTTTTTCTTTTTTTCGGTACTAGGGATGGAACCCAGGAGCATTCTATTCTACCTCCAAGCTATGCCTCCAGCCCTGTTTTTTAGTCTTTATTTTGAAACAGGGTCTAACTGGTTGCAAAGGACCTCACCGAGTAGCTGAGGCTGTCTGCAAACCTGGCAAACCATGATCCTCCCGTCTCAGCCTCCCAAATGATGAGATTACAAGTGTGCACCACCACGCCCAGCTTCAGAGCAAATGACAGCCCAGACCTTGCTGCTCTGGGGCTGAGCTGCCCCCTCCCCATCCCAGTGCCAGCCTGCTTCTGGAAAATCTTGACAAATTGGTAAGTTAAGTCCCAGCTTCCATCCTGGGCCTGGGATTTTAGAAGAAAATTAGAAAACCCGAATGCTGCTGGAGTTGGAGGCACTGGGTGAGGAGAAGGAAGCCAAGAATTTGGAGAGCTGCAGGGTCACTTAGAAAAGCCAGGAGGGGAGACCGAGCAAGGCCCCTGGGAGGCCACAGCGCTGTGTGCTCCCGACCCCTTTCATGGAGCAGCGTATCTTGACTTTCCAGGAGGAGAAGGGCCAAAGCAAGTCTCACTCCTCAGAAAATCAAAAGATTGCTTTGCAGAGAGAAAGGCTGAAGCCACTGCCTGGGGTCTGTGGGGTACAGCTGAGGAGAGCCCTGAATGGGGAGCCTTCCTGTGCAGCCCTAGCAACAGGACCCACGTGCAGTTCTAATGACCCGGGATGTACTGCAGCCCAGCCTCTGGGAGTCTAATGCTGACTTCAGATCTGCAGGCTCAAATGCCTTCGATTGGGGGAGCAGTCTGGGTGGGCCAGGCAGGGCCTTTATGGCTACCACATGTGTAAATTCCAGGCACCAACCTCTCAGGTTCTGGCTTAAATAGCCATCTTTCCGTTTCTGCGGTAGAATGGCAAAGCTCTTCAAGTATATTTAAAAAAAAAAAAAGCCAAAAAAAGTTCTCTTGCCTCGAATGTGCCCTTCTGGGTTCTGACTCCTCCTGGGAATCATTCCAGGGCAGAAACGCATGCTGAGATCATCCTGCCTCTTCCTCCCCTCCATTCCCGCGCTCAGCTTCCTGTCTTCACTCAGCAGCACTCACCTGCTTGGGCATACCCCGACTCACGCACCTCTGTCCCCTAGATGGATGGACGGAGTCCTGAGAACACATCTGGACTGCATTTGTTTTCGATTGCCCACATCTATCTGAAGATAGGGTGCACAGCAGCGTCTGCACATGGAGCTCAAGGCACATGATTCTAGCATCTATCGGGGGCCACTTCCTGCACAAGTCAGCGGGGTCTGCCACCACCCTTACTTACTGCAGTGCCCGTGGGAACCAACTGAACAGGGTACCAGGCTCTGTGTTCCCCGGGTCTACTCAGGAACTGTGACCAAGAACTGGGTACTGTGCTGCCCACACGCACCACGCTGGAAGGCAAATTCACCCAAGGCTCTCTGAAGCTGCTCACACTTCATGCAAGGAGCATGCCACTCCAAAAATCCCTGCTTTTTATTACTAGTAATAAACTGCATGCATGGGATCCACCTCCCAGCTGACAACAAACTGCTCTCGGGACTGCTCAGTCCCAGGGAGAACCAGCAATCACAGCCAAAGTCCAGCACAGCAAAGCCCGGGCGGACTTGTCCGGTCCCCAGCTGGAGCTCCTCCAGCTCCTTCTCCCTGCCCCCAGTGCCCGCCAGCCAGGCTCACAGCCTGTCTCTTACACTACAAATTTTTCCTGCCGTGTGCCCTGGGGCTCACTCCAGGCTCCTGGGGCATTTTCCTGTTGTTCTTCCTGGCTGAAAAACGTGGCTTTTCTGGACACAGCTGAAGAGCCACCTCCTGCCTGCCCCCTCCCTCCCTGGACTGGTTAATCATCCCCATCCCTGAGCCATAACCCTAACCCTTCGGTGTGGTCATCAGTCTTGTGTCTCTGCGCTGTGAGCCCTAACCTTCGTCTGGGATTTTTCCACACACAGCACCCAGTCAGGAGCATGGGCTGCTGCGGGAACACAGACTTCCTGCCCTGCTCTGTTTCCCCTCCATTCGCCCTGATCACCACCACCTGACTCAGGCTGCGCCCTTCTGGGACTCTGAGAAGCAAACAGGAGCACGGGGTTCAGGGAGCAGCTTCTGCAGAAGTAGGGGGGCCGGGGCCGAGGCAGGCACGCAGCCCTAAACTCCGCTAGGGGCAGGCAGATTCTTGCCCAAAACTTGAATGGCAGACTTGCTCTACAGGGGGCAGGGAGCACCGAGTTTCTGCCCAGCTACCAGTTTTCCTTCTTTGATACTGTTCTCTGTGCTTCTCACTGGTTGGATCATCTCACCTGGCTTCTGCAATTGCCCTTGGTCCCCAAGAACAAACGAAGTTCTTCCTACAGAGGATGGAGCCTAGATATTAGCAAATCGGGCTTCGGGGCCAGAGGCTGCATCGCCGCCCTAGGGGTGAAAACCCAGACTGACCTGGGGATGTGTACACCCTGAAATGACAGACTGTGACATCAAACAGGGCTCCCTGGGGATGGGCAAAAGGGCTGCTAGGGAGCCTCGAGCCTCGGGTTCACGGGAAACTCGAAGCTGCTCCTAACCATCCATCCCTCGCCTGCTCCCTCATGCACTCCAGTGTGCTAAGCAGTGTGCAGCTCAGCGCTGGAGGGAGAGAGAGAGGCCGCCTCCTGCTCCATCACTCGGCCGTGAGGGATGCTCGTGGATGGCACAACGTGGGCACAGGGGCAGCCCGAGGCCAGCCCGCTGGCCAAACACTCATAATAACATCGCAAGTCACTGGCCACAGCGGATCCTGAGACCCTGCTTAGAAGAGTGAACACATTTACGTGGTGTCAGAGAACCGGGGGAGGATCCAGAGGGGACTCGGTGCTGGGCAGGGCTCTTAAGGGGAAGTAAAGCCCAGCTTCCATTCATCCTAGAGAAGGACACTTGGGGTCATGGGCAGAGGAAGATACACTCTGCCTGCCTCACTATAAAGGGGGGAAGGGTAAGTCCACGGCACAGAGGCCAGCAGCCCCTGCTTCATCCAGAGACCAGGGCGACCATGACCTTGGACGTGACCAGCCCAGATGGCTGCTACTTTCAACTCCACGGTGAAAACGAGACATCCCCAAGGGGTATTCCTGCAGAGAGGCATAACCTGACCTGAATTGTGAGCGCAGGTTGGCTGAGCCCACCTGAGGGTACGGAGCCCGAATCCTTGGTCCCCCAAGCTGAGCTGAGAGCCCCTCTGCTGGCTGGCTGGAGCCCCCAGTGCTGAGGCCCAGGGTCACTCCAGGGAAAGGAGTCTTGCCTGTTCGCCATCCCCCACACCCCCATGGATGTCCTCCTCCGACAGCAGCTGGCCACGCTTCCCCGAAGCTGGAGGAGGCGGAGTGAGAGGGGTCTGGCGCCTTTGCACACTTCCTAGCACTCTGCCTCTGCTACTGATTCCATGCAGGGAGGACCAGGGATTCGAGGATTGGCAGAGCCACGGGAGCCAGGAAGCTGCCTCGGCTTCTTCCCTCACCGAAGACACATTCCCTAGCTCAGGACCTCCTAGGGCAGCGCGCCCACCTCCCAGGCAACATGGAGGATGACTGGTGCTGTCTATAAAGTGCCTGGCCCTCAAAGGGGGTTCCCAAGGCAGAAGCTAGGCACTCAGAGGGATGTGGGCCTGCGGCTCAGCTGTCCCCACACACCGCCATGCCCCTCACACACGTCACCATGGGCAACCAAGGAACCTTTGACGGATCAGAGCCCCGCGGCTTCACACGGAAGGTGTGTGTTCCCCCAGTTACACCAACTGTCTTTACTGGCTGCAAAGTTCAGCACATCCCAGGGTGATCAGCTCGTGCCGATTGTCAGTCTGCGGCGGTCACGTCTCTGGGCCTCTTTTAAGGACCAGATGGCGACCTCTGACCTCCCTAGCCCAGGGTTGTGCATCGCTGGCCGAGCAGACACGTGCTGGCTCACCATTTCCCCTCTGCTCTGGCCCGTGGTATATTTCCTTCCCCTGACTTTGAGAAGCAGAGAGAAACTGCTTTCCCTACAAAACTTCTCCCCACCCCTCGCTCCAAAACAGCAACTGTGTTTGTGTTTTTCAAGAAAGAGTAAAGTCAAGTGCACCTCTTCCCAGCCTCCAGGCCCCATACATCTAGACCCCTAGGTCCAGCCCCATCCTCCTGCCAGAGGGGGTTAGAGGGGCTGGTGGAGACAGAAGCCAAGACAGGCAGGGCTTAAGGGGCTCCTGCAACCTTGGGTTTTAAGCTCCTGGTCCACAACCTCAAGCCCCAAACTGAAAAGAAGCACTGGGGAATTGAACCCAGGAGTGTTCTACCTCTGATCTACACCGCCAGAATATGTGTGTGTGTGTGTGTGTGTGTGTGTGTGTGTGTGTGTGTGTGTGTGTCCCAACAGCCTGATTGCTGGCTCAGCTTCGAAGCTGGAGACATTAGCCAAGAAATAGAATCTCCCTGGGTGTCCAACGACATGTAGAGGTAAGAAAAATGTGGTTCCTATGCAGGATGGAATACTCCTCAGCCATTGAGAGGGTGAAAGCCCATCACCTGTGACACTGTGCATCTAACTGGAGGCGATTAAGTAAAATAAGCCAAGTAGCAGATGATCTCACTCATTTTGTAGAATTATTTTTTTTTAATGCTGATTTCATAGAGGAGCAGAACAGAATGGGAGGCTTGGGAAGAGGTTGATTAATAAGTACTAAATTAGTTAGACAGGAACAAGAAGTTCCAGTGCTGTACTGCCCAGTAAACTGCAGTCAAGAATAATAGGCTGCATCACACACACACACACACACACACAATCACATTGTGCCCCATGAATGTTTACAATTACAGCTATTATATGTGAATCAAACACAATTTTTTATCTTAGAAAATGAAAACAAACTGAAAATATAAAATAAATAAATAAATAAAAATCTGTTTCCCAGGCAGGGTGTGACCCCAACGCCCTGGTCAGCACCGTGGTCCCCAACACAGCCATGTAGCCTGCTGACAGCATCCGTAGGAAGCCCTAGCCCTTCATGCCTCCCCAGGACTGGACTGAAGGTGTCCAACATTCCCCGCTGAGGCCGGCAATGACCGCTGGCCACATCTGGAGCCCAGGTAAAATTGGCTGCCAATCAAAACACAGCCAGCGTGCGGTGTACTCTAGGACGGGGTAGGCTGTCCCCGCTGCTGCCCCTCAGTAGTTCCTGGGGGGGCTGGTTAGAAACATCCTGACAGGGAGCCAATACCGCCCCACTACTCACAGCCCGTGCTGGGGTGCTCCTGGCTCCTTGTTTCCTGGGCAGCTCCAGGGGCTCTCCTCCAAGCTGAACTTGGAAGCCAGGGGACAGAGGCAAAGAGCCGGGGGATACACCCCCGGAGGCCAGGCACACTGCAAAAACACCCTGACACTGTGTATCTTGAATCTTGCAGGCTTACTGTGAATCTCTCTGGGCCCATTTCTTCCTCTGTTAATGGGGAGGGTAAAACTGCAACAACCTCAAAGACTTGGTGAGAGGCTTTAGCCAGATAAGCATGGAGAGACTCCTCCCCTGCACAGGGGAGCGTGGGGAAAGGGCAGGAGGCCCTTCTCAGACCACAGAAAACAGCGTCTGGCTTCTGACTATATTGCCTGATTTCATCAAGAGTGACAAGTTTCAGCTACTTAATTAGAGAGGTTTTTTTTTTTTTTTTAAAGCAAAAGTTTTGTTGCCATGGCTACTAGGAATCTGCACTTTTATTCCCAGGATGGAACAGGGAGGGCAGGGCTGGGGGTCAGGCCCACGCTGGAGAAGGGCTTTGGGGGCGACTGCCGCTGGAGAAGGGCCCTTCCAAACTCCATTTTCCCACCCAGAGGGATGCTGCAGCCTGGCTCCTGGAAAAGCCAAACCCTGGCCCTGGTCCCATCCAAGTCGCTGTCCCAGGGAGCTATGACCACACGCCTCCAGTTTGAACTTCAAAAAGAAGAAGCCCCATCCTGACATGCCAAAGGGATGCCTTGGTCCCCAGCTAAGCAGGACCCCGGAGCCTTGAAGTAACCCCTATACTACAACCCTATCCTCAGGACATTTCTAAGACCTGGAAGCATCCCTCTGGTAGACAACACACATGCACTAACTCAGGAAAACCCAAACTCTCCACCATACCCATGGTGCAGCTGGAAAGCAGCCAGAGTCCGGCTCGGAGCCAGCTTCCCTGAGCCTCAGTCTCCCTGGGTTTCAAAGATGATCCCACTAGGAGGAACTGTCATAATGATACAGGATGGAGTCTGCAGAAGGGTAGCTGGGCACTCGAACTTCAGAGGCTCCCCCACCCCGAGGTGTGCCAGACTGGAGAAGTGACCCATCCAAGCCCTCAAGGGGCACAGAAGGAAAGGGCAGCGGTGCCCAAGATCACACCCCCTGAAATCCACATTGGTTCTTCCATTCATGCAGCATTTATTTTCAAAGGCAGCCCACTGCCCTCTGTACCCCAGAGGCGTTCACAGACACGGTTCAGACCCACAAGCAGGGCACTTTACTTGCCTAGGGAGCTGAGGATCAGACTCAAAGCATCCTACCTGAGCCCCCTGTCTGGCACAGTTCACATCAGGCATGCCCAATAGCGAGGGCCTGGCACCTGCCCTGAGCACAACCACACAGTCGAACCCAGAGAGCCCTCCCCACACAGCACAGCACAGAGTAGGGGGCTGCAGATAACATCCCAGTGCATGTGCCCAATACCCCAAAAGGTGCGCCATGCTGCTTTTACAGTTTCTTTTCTTTTTTTTTTTTTTTTTTTTTTGGCAGTACTGGGAATGGAACCCAAGCGCATTCTACCTCCGAGCTATACTCCCAGTCCTTTTTTTTTTTTTTTTTTTTGAGGCACTGGGGATGAAACCCAGGGGTGTTCTATCTCTGAGCTATACTCCCAGCCCTATTTTTTATTCTTTATTTTGAAACAAGGTCTCATTGAGTTGCAAAGAGTCTCACTAAGTAGCTGGGGCTGTTCTTGAACTGCGATCCTCCTGTCTCAGCCTCCCAAATGCTGGGATTACAAGCAAGAACCACCACGCTCAGCCTTTTATAGTTTCTAATAAATCATAGTACACCTACAGCACAGTACTGGCCCTCCCATTAATCCTTTATTTAAAAAAGAAAAAGAAAAGAGCCGGGTGTGGTGGCACACACTTGTAATCCCTGCACTTGGGAGGCAGAGACAGGGGGATCACAGGTTCAAAGCCAGCCTTGCTGGCTTAAGAGACCCTGTTTTAAAAAAATTATAAATATATATATATATATGTATGTATGTATGTATGTCTGGGAGTGTAGCCCAGAGGCAGAAGGATTTCCAGGAACCCCAGTACCACAGAAAGAAAGAAAGAAAGAAAGAAAGAAAGAAAGAAAGAAAGAAAGAAAGAAAGAAAGAAAGAAAGAAAGAAAGAAAGAGAGAGAGAAAAGGAAGGCAGGCTGGGCATGTGCCTGTGATCACGATACTTGGGAGGCTGAGACAGAAGGATGGCAGGTTTGAGGGCAGCCTCAGCAAGTAGTTAGAGTCTCATCAACCTGCCAAGATCCTATTTCCAAATAAGAAATAAAAATATGACTGCAGGTGTAGCTAAAAGCAGAATGTCTCTATAGTCAATCCCCAGTGACAAAAAAAATAGAAAATAAAAAATAAAAGTTATACAAGCAAAGAGAAGGTCACCCTTTCAGCCACCACCGTCTCCTGGGTTAGAAGGAAAGGGGGTGCTGGCCTGAGGTACATCCCCTGCACCTGCTGTCCAGTCTAAGTCTCTGCTCATGCTCTAAGCCACCTGTAAGCTCACCACCTTGAGCTCCAGGAGACAATGGTGGTGGGGGGGGGGGGGTTCTGGGTTGCACCCGTGTGTAAGCAAATCCACAAAGGCAGGGCCAAGGTTTAAGGGACAGTGACTAGGAGGCCACGCCCCTCGGCCACACCTCTGGCCGCACCCCAGGGCTGGCCCTCTGGAATGCAGGCCTCCTATCTGCTGCCCTTTGAATGTCTGATTAGCTGGCTACCAGATCTCCTTCTACTTAAGCATTCCAGAGTTTATTGGGAGGGAGGGGGCAGGGACCAAATAAGCTGAGGGGGCAGGTCTCCCTCAGGGACCGGAGAGGGAAGGGGCCGATGAGAGCCAAGTGGGACCCTTGGAACCTGGAGAGGTGCTCAGCTGATCTGGGAGCTAGAAAGGTAGGGCTGGGGACCTCCAGGGTGATAGTATTCCTGGAGCACCAGGTGGCAGGACTTCGGATGTGCAAGCCTGCCTCTGCAGACATGGCGGGTGGGCAGGAAATGAGGACACAAATGAGGACACAGGAGGACCTAGGACCAGAGTGCCCCCTCCCAGCTCCAGCCTGTCCTCTGTTAGGAGCACAGGGCCACAGTGGGGTAGCACTGGGGTCATGCAAGTGAAGGTCAAGGGGACAGAAGCCAAGGTGGCTGCCAGCCAGAGGTTCTCTGCACAGCCCTAAGTCCCTTTGGGTCTGTGGAGTCATTCAACAGAAAACTGTGCAGCCCTTAAAACAGAATCCTCAGAAACCAGGCATGGTGGTGCATGCTTATAATCCTAGTACTTGGGAGGCTGAGACAGGAGGATTGTGGGTTTGCCGCCAGCCTCAGCTACTTGTGAGGTCCTCTGCAAATTAGTGAGACCTTGTTTCAAATAAAAGAATAAAAAATGGGGCTGGGGTGTAGCTCAGAGGTAGAATGTCCCCGAGTTCAATCCTTAGTGACACACACACACACACACACACACACACACACACACACACACATCCCCATAGTATAACAGGAAAGTTGCAAAAGAAAACAACTAAAAGTTTGCATCATTTCTGAACATCTTATCCAGTACCAAGAAGAGGCCCCTTTGCTACTCCCAAGTCTGTACCAGCTGCGGAGGAAGGACCCACTTAGCAAGGGGCCTGGGAGCCAGTTCACCTCTTGGAAACCTGAGAGACAGGGATTCACCAGACAAGCTCCAAGCATTGAGAAATTCTCCAAGCACCCAGTGCCAGGCCAGCATCCAAATAGGACCTTAAGGTCGCTCTGTGAGACACTGAAAAGTCACTGGACAACCAGGAGTGGGGGCTGTAGCCAGCCGTTCATGCCACAGACCTGGCTTATTTCACATCCATGACTCTCCAGCAAGGAGTTATGTGTCCGCACAGGCTGGTACCCACGCAGTACCAAGTGACAGGCCGAGTCCTCTCCCACTCCCCTCACAGGAGCCTGCAGCTGGGACAGGAGACCCCGGAGCCCGGGAAGCCAGAAGCGGAGGCAGGGCAGACTCCAGATGTTTCAGGGTAGACTCCCCTCACTGGACCCCACCCTCAGACCCCAGCTACCTAAATACCTGCATTTCCTCTCTCAGGTGTGACTCTGCTGACCCATCAGCCTCCCTATATCAGTACACAAACCTTGCCCCAGAACACAAATTAAAAAGTGCCTGGTCTCACGCTCCTTTGCTGGGTTTTGTCTCCCTTGCGACCCCCCACTCAATTTCAAGGATACAGCAAGGAGAGATGGAAGCCACACCCAGCAGTCGGAAGGTTGAGTGAGTGGACTGAGATCGCATCCACACACATGGTAGACGTGCAGCGGGATACTCTAGAACCGCTACTCCTCACGTTTGCAGAGACCAGGAATAACACGGGCTGTTTTCTGCTCAAGCATGTGAGAGAGAGGAAGAGTCAAAAACAGCACGTCCGCAACGGAGCAAAGAAATTCAATACTGAGCCTCTGTGCGTAACACCTGTGAGCCCAGCTGGGATGAGCAGCCGGCTGGGGGCTGGTGGCTGGGACATCCTCGCCTCCTGCACATGCACATGAATGCGCTGTGTGTTTTTATAAGGAAAGGACGGCATTGTTACCCTACATGCTCACCAGCACTGGGCTGTCACATTCTCCCGACACACCTAAGTCAATTTCTTTTTCATTATTTTTCTCCTGAGGCTATTTTGGCTGCAAGATAGACTCTAACAAAATAATAGGGATTTGACGAATAAAAGGAATGCTTAAGGATGCGTTAACAGTCATCTTGCCAAGCCAGGAAGCTGTCTAGAGTTCAGCACGGGAGTAAGATTGAGAAACAATTTGCCTGGAGAAACAAGAAAAAATATCCAAAACAACTCCCTGTCTCCATTTCAGAAATCAACAAGACACACACATACATGCACACACATCTACGCATACATGTGTATACACGTACATACACATACACATGTGTGCTGAAATGAACACATCTGTGCATTCACAGGCAAGGCACACAAGCACGTGTGTACATGTACCTGTGTGTACACACACTTACACACAGAAATGTGCGTGTAGCGCATTTAGCGTAGTGCCTGTAAGAATACACATCTATGCCGGGAGTGGTGGCGCATGTTTGTAATCCCAGCCTTTAGGAGGCTGAGACAGGAGGATCGTGGTTCTTGGACAGCCTAGGCACTTAGTGAGGCCTTTTACAACTCAGTGAGACCCTGTTTCAAAAATAAAGAATACAAAAAAAGGTTAGAAGTGTAGTTCAGAGGTGGAACGCCCCGGGTTCTATCCCAGTACTGAAAAAAAAAAAAAGAAGAAGAAGGAGGAGGAGGAGAAGGAGGAAGAGGAAGAAGAGGAGGAAGAGGAGGAGGAGGAGGAAGAGAAGGAGGAAGAGGAGGAAAAGGGGGGAGGAGGAGGAGGGGGAGGAGGAGGAGGAGGAGGAGGAGGAGGAGGAAGATAGAAAGAGAATACATGTCCATGGTTCATGAGCCTGATATCACAGAATGCTCCAGAGCACATCTACAAACTGAAAGGAGTCTAAGTGAGAGTTGCATAGAAAGCAAGCCAGCCCCAGGACATCTCCCTCATCCATCCATCCATCCATCCATCCAACTGGAGCCTCTGGACCACTCCCAACGCCCTCCACCTGGCACAGGAGCAAGGCCTCCTGAAGACAGGAGGGAGCTGCCTCCAGTGCGAAATCCCCGTGTGGGTTCCCAACATAAAAAGCAAAAGGGAGTTTGCCGTCCCATGGCAGCAAGCTGAGGCAAGCCTGGTGCCCAGGAGGATCAAAGGGACTGAGCCACCGCCCAGGTAATCCCCGCCAGGCCGCCAGGAATGCTTCCTCCCCAGGACTTGGTTTTCTTTTCTTTTCTCTCCCACCAGCAAGAAGGAGGCTGACACTGGGCAGAGGGTCCTGGTGGGCGTAGGTGCCCACAGGGCCCCAAGCAGTCCATCAGCCAGACTTCAAAAGAACCAGCCCAGCACCCGTCCTGAGGCAGGGACAGGAAGGCATCCTTTCCACTCTGAGTGGAGGCCTGATTTGCAAATTCCAGCTGGCTCCTGTTTCTTTAAATAAAAAAAAAAAAAAACTAGGACAAAATAATTCCAGCCTCCTTAGGCCTGGGCCAAGGACAGGGAGGGGCAGACACAGATGGCCCTCTGCCCTCTCCAGGGACCCATGGCATTCCTCCCACCTCCACAGGACCAGCTCTTCCTCCCAGGCCTGCTGTGCCCTCGGTGGACCTTCTGGGAACACCTGTGCACGCCTGCAGGGAAGCCCAGCTCTCGGCACCAGACCCAGCCCTCTGTATGGGACTGAGGTTATGTCCAAAATGATGGGCAGGAGCGAACTGGGCACGACTCTGGTGACCTCCAGGCCTGGAAATCCCCTACAGCAAACCTCCCAGGACACACAGCTCCCAGGGGAGCCCAGAGGAAAGCCCTGGGGAAGAAGGAATTCAGAAACTTCCACATACATGGGCTTTTCATGTCTCTCAAGTCCCACGTACTTACTTACACAAATATATGGACACAGAGACAAATGCTCAGGTTTTTGGGGTTTTTTTTGGGGGGGGATGGAACCCAGAGGCATTCTACCTCCGAGCTACACCCCCAGCCCTATTTTTGATTCTTTATTTTGAAACAGAGTCTCACTGCAAAGGGATTTTTAATAATGGGGTAGGAGCCTTCCCCAGGGGACGCAGCAGAAGGGACTCTGTGACATTCCGTCTTAAAAGCATCCATCCCTGACGAACTCCCTGGACTTCCTAGTGTGGAGCAGCAGCTTGGCTGCCTGACTTCACCCTAAGCTGCCTTGGGGTTGGTTCAGAGAAGAGAGAAACACAGGCAGGAACCGGAAGCTGCTGCCTCCTTCAAAGTGGAGGGGTCCCACAGACCAGCCACTTCCAAGGGGCTCCCCTCCTGCTGAGCAGCGGCTTCTCCCACTGCCCATCCCAGGGCCTCATTGAGGGAAGTTGGAGGGATGGGGCAGGGCCGCTGGGGGCCTTGTCAAGACCCTGATGGCACCAATCACCTCTCATCTACAGCTCTGATCCACACGACGGCTACTGGGCCATGGCATCCATGAGTTGCTGTCGAGGCTCGGGGCCCGGAAGGCACTGTGCTTAGGTCAGCAGCATCTATTTTCTAGAAAGTTCGCACACCTAAGTAGGTAATGTGACAAGACAGGCTGTCTGTGATTGTCGCCGGGATGGAGAAATTAAGGAGGAATAAAAAGAGGAACAGAAGGAGGGATGGAGGGAGCAAGCGAGGGAGGTGGGGACGCAGCGCCTGGCAAGATCTCCATCAAGACGGAATCTGTGTGAGGACGGGCTTCTCTACCAAGCTCCTCCTTGCACCGCAAGGGATGTGGCGGTGTTGGGGCACAGGGCCTGTGTGGGGTGATCAGGGCTTTGAGAGGGGGCCCTAGCTTAGCCAGTGCCTGTCTTAAATTAAAAAAAAAAAAAAACACAGGGAGATGGGTGTGGTGGTACACACTTGTAATCAGTACTTGGGAGGCTGAAACAGGAGGATCTTAGGTTCAAGGCCAGCCTCAGCAAGACCTTGTTTCAAAACAACGAATAAAAAATGGGTTTGCGGTTGTAGCTTGGAGGTAGACTGCTCTGGGTTCCATCCGCAGTAACACACACACACACACACACACACACACACACACACACACGCGTGCAATAAATAATACAAATAAATAATAAATAAAATAAAAAATAACTTTTAAAAATGGGAATGGGGGTATAGCTCAGGGTAGAATGCCCCTGGAATCAATTCCCAGTATCAAAAAAAAATAATGAAATAAAATGAAAATCAGTAAATTTGAGTAAAGCAAATGACACTCCCATAATGTGAGTGGGCCTCACCAATCAGGTGAAAGCTTTACAAGAAAAGACCGAGGTCTCCAGGAAAGGAGGGTCTCTGTTCCAGATGACTCCAGATTCCAGACTTCAACCTGAAGACCTGCTGGAAGTCCAGCCTTCCCAGAAGATCTCAGACTTGCCAGGCCTCAAAATCATGTGAGCTAATTTCCTCACACATATTACTGTATATGTATATGAACAGTTCCCAGCACAAAATGTTTCCACTTACATTTTTTTTTTTACTTATAATAGCGTGTAAGTAAGCTGGGCGTGGTGGCACACGCTTGTAATCCCCGAGCTTGGGAGGCTGAGACAGGAGGATCTCACGGGTTCGAAGCCAGCCTCAGCTACTTAGTGAGGCTCTCAGCAACTTAGTGAGACCGTTTCCAAATAAAATATAAAAAAGGTCTGGGAGTATAGCCCAGAGGTAGAAAGCCTCTGGGTTCCACCCCCAGTACCACCAAAATAATAATAATAATAATAATAATAATAATAATAATAATAACAACAACAACAACAACAACATGTAAGTAAAAGCTGAAGATTTTTTTTGGGGGGAGGAATGGAACCCAGGGGCATCCTACCTTTGAGCTCCACCCCCAGCCCTATGTTTCATTATTTATTTTGGTGGTACTGGGATTCCTGGAAGCCCTTCTACCTCCGGGCTACACTCCCAGACCTATTTTATACTTTTTTTATTTTTGGAAACAGGGTCTCTTAAGCCAGTGAGTCTGGCTTTGAACCTGCGTGACCCTCCTGTCTCCGCCTCCTCCCAAGCGTGGGGATTACAAGCATGTGCCACCACGCCCGGCTTTCATTCTTTATTTTGAAACAGGGTCTCACTGAGTTGCAAAAGGCCTCACTAAGTAGGTGAGGCTGTCCGCGAACTGTGATCTTCCTGTCTCAGCTTCCCAAATGGCCTCACTAAGTAGGTGAGGCTGTCTGCAAACCACGATCATCCTGTCTCAGCCTCCCAAGTGCTGGGATGAAAACCGCGCATCACGCCTGGCTGAAAAGCTGCATTTTGAATTACGGGTTTTTATCTGTTCCTGGACTAGTGATGTATGACACAGATCTCTTTCCCTCCCCACCTCTCTAGCTGGGCCATAGCTCAGGGTCAAATCCCAAGGGGGCCCACCAATCACCTACAGCGTCCTGGGACCCTAAGCTACAGCGCCCAGCAGGTTGGGTAGGCTCAAGACATTCCAGCATACAATACTTCCAAGGTACTCTGTGGTGGATCAGGAGTCACTCCATTATGTGGGGGGCATAAATACCCCCCTGGTTCTGTGGCTCTAGAGAGCCCTGGCTAATCAGGCCTGCTCACTGGGCTCTGGGCCACCTTCCCCCATGGTAGGTGCCTTCTGCTCTCAGCGCGGCCCAGGTGTCCAGCTGTGCCCATGGCTTTCCACCACATCTGCCATCTCAGCGACCTGACTCCTCTTCCTAAGAAAAGCTCGCTGTCCCTACACAAAAAACAGCTCAGTCAAAGCAGGCATGGTGAAGAGATGTGAGGCCCGGCCAGCTGAGCCGACTCTGGAGCCTCTGACCTCCAGAAACGTTGATTGTTTTTCTTTTTTTTTTTTTTTTTAAACTCTGGAGAGCAATAAGCCAGCCAATGGAAGACAAAAAGAAATAGGAACAAATGCATACATTTTAAAAATGCATAAATTTTCACTTGTTAGCATGGATCTCACTCTCCAAGCTGGGTTTTCTAATCTTCAGTAGAAATTCAAATTGGAAGCCAGGCATGTTGGCGCATGCATGAAAACCCCAACACTGGGAGGCTGAGACAGGAGAACCTCGGTTTGTGGACAGCCTGGGCTATTCAGTGAGGCCCTCTGCAACCCAGTGAGACCCTGTTTCAAACTAAAGAATAAAAATAGGGCTGGGGTATAGCTCAGAGGTAGAAGCCCGTGGGTTCCATCCCCAGTACCACAAAAAAGAAATTCAAATTGGGAGTTTGGGGAACTACAAGGAGTTTCCCTAAGTAAGAGAGAGGTAAGATGGAGCTCTTCCCATACGTGGTCCCAGAGAGGCTTCGGAGGAGCACTGGCCAGTGTGGTAGGATGTTAAGTACAGATGACTGCAAAGCCAAACAGACCTTTAAAGCTATCTGCCCTAACCACTTCACTGCGGTTTCCGACTAGCATCACGTGTTGGAAAAAGGATTAACCTGGATGAGCGGCTCTAGGCCCTGTCAAGCCAACCTGGAACAGTGATGCAGGTGGCCTGAGGTGGAGCACGGAGCTGGCATGGCTTTTTCCTTTTTCTTTTTTTCTTTTTTTTTTTTTTTTTTTTTTTTTGCGCAGTACTGGGTATGGAACTACACCCCCAGCCCTATTTTATTTTATTTTATTTATTTATTTATTTATTTATTTATTTATTTATTTATTGTGGCACTGGAGATGGAACCCAGGGGCATTCTACCTCGGAGCTCCTCCCCCAGCCCTATTTTTTTATTCTTTATTTTGAAACAGGATCTCACTGAGTTGCAAAGGGCCTCACTAAGTAGCCGAGACTGTCTGTGAACCACGATCCTCCTGTCTCAGCCTCCCAAATGCTGGGATTACAAGCGTGCGCCACTACGCCCGGCCCAGAGCTGTCATTTCTAACAGTTTCCACTCTGATGCTGGACTAGCCCTTACTTTGGCAACCACTAAATGAGCCAAATATCCAAAAAGATGGACTTCTTCTCACCAGAGTTATCCAGACAGTTGTCATATGTGGCCTGTGAGCCCTGAACAGGTATCAGCATGTGGCTCTATGTGGAAGCAGGAACAGTAACACGTCCGTGGCAGTCACACATGATGCTACCTGAAGTACTTCAGAGAACTATTATTACAGGGTGATGGTGCAAAGGAAGGCAGGCAGACAGCCAGGCATTGTGGTACAGCCCTATAACCCCAGCAACTCTGGAGGCTGAGGCAGGAGAAGGACAAGTTCAAGGCCAGCCTGGGAAACTTAGCAAAACCCTGTTTCAAAATAAAATAAATTAAATAAGGGCTGAGCATGTGCTCCAGCTAAATAAATTAAATAAGGGCTGAGCATGTGCTCCAGTTACTCATAGGCAAACCTCTGGGTTCAATCCCCAGCAACACAAAGTAGGAGGAAAGGAGGGAGGGTAAGAAAGGAAGGAAGGAAGGAAGGAAGGAAGGAAGGAAGGAAGGAAGGAAGGCAGGCAGGCAGGCAGGCAGGCAGGCAGGCAGGCAGAGGCAGGCAGGCAGGCAAACTGAAGGGGATTCCTGTTTATCCAGATTTGTAAACCATCTAAGGGAAAAAAACAAAAAATGAAATTATTTCCTAATCTACAGTCTTTCCTACAGAAGAGCTCACTATCCAGATAAAGAGACTGGTAAACAACCATCTATCTGTTTGCAAGATAATGTGTTTCTAAAGTGCTTAAAAACAGTTAAAGGCTACAGCTCTATAACCTCCAGTACAATGAGAGATTACAATGAGAATCATCCTAGGATGTTAAAACTGAGGGGTAAAAGTTGTTAGGAAACCGGATACCCAGGGTCTCAAGAGTGCAAAGGAAAAAATGTACCGTGACATGGAAGAATCTGGAAGCCTTGGCCTGCCAACTGTGAGACAGACAGACAAGCAGAGGTACTTCATATTAAATCATTTTGCAAAAACCGCTTCCTAGAAATCAAAAAAAAAAAAATCAGACCAATCCAGACTATATAACTACCTGCCAGAAAACTGGCTGAACCCTACAAAAAAACATTGTCAAGGAAGAAAAAAAATTGCGCTGTTTTTTTACATGACATGATTACTAACATGGAAAACCTCAGGAAATCTATAAACTCCCCAGAACTTGTAAGTAAGGATCACAGAAAACAAAATAAACATACAAAAGTTAATTTTATGTCTACGCGCTATCAATGAACACATGGAAATAAGATTTAAAATGCAATGTCATTTACAATCATTAAAAAAAAATGAAATACTTGGGTGTAAATCTTAACAAAATATACAGGGAACACATACATATGCTGAAAACAATGTGACGCTGATAAAAGAAATCATAGATGATCTAAAAACTGAAGAGACATACCATGTTCATGGATTGGAAAACATAATATAATAAAAATGTCCTTTGACAGGTGAGCAGTGAAACAAAGTATCTTATCTCCAAAAGTGGGAATACCGCTCAGTCACAAATAGGAACAAACTGATTCAACAATCTAATGAGCTTCTAGACAATAATGCTGAGGGGAAAACACCGCTCCCAGATGGGCGTGGTGGTACACACTTGTAATCCCAGTATTTGGGAGGCTGAGACAGAAGGATCACAGGTTTACAGACAGTCTCAGTTACTTGTGAGGCCCTCTGCAACTTAGTGACACCCTGATTCAAAATAAAGGATGAGCTGGGCATGGTGGTACATCCTTGTAATCCCAGCATTTGGGAGGCTGAGACAGGAGGATCGCAGTTCAAGGACAGCCTCAGTTACTTAGTGAGGCCCTTTGCAATTCAGCGAGACCCTGTCTCAAAATAAAAAATAAAAAATAGAGGTAGAGGTGTAGCTTGGAGATAGAATGCCCCCCAGGTTCTATCCCAATACTGGAAAATAAAAATTAAAATAATAATAATAATAATAACAATAACAATGTTCCGTACTATATGATTCCATACTTACTCCTGAAATAAAAAACTATAAAAAAGACGATGAGATCAGTGGTTGCAGTGTTAAGGAGGAGTAAGGATGGGAGAGCAGTGATCATGAATCTACAGTGCAATACCAGGGCTACTTGTGGTAATGGATGTTTTGTGTCTTGACTGTTTCTGAGTCAATGCCTCAGTTGTGACCTTGAACTTGAGCTTTTCAAAAGGTTACCTTTAGAAAAAAATTAGTAAAGGGCACCTGAGATTTGTCTGTATTATTTCTCAGAACCATCATAAATTGTCTCCAAAAAAATTTAATTCAAGAAGTTGATATCACAAAAAATGATAGTATTTAAGTAAAGAAAGTATGGAACAAGCTTCAGATTTCAGAGTACAGATATACAGTCGGTGCAACATGTAAACCGTGATGGGCCGGCGTGGTGGCCCACACTTGGAATCCTAGTCAGTACTTGGAAGGCTAAAAAAGGAAGATCATAAGTTTTCAGCTAGCCTCAGCAACTTAGTGAGGTACTTTGCAACTTACTGAAGCCCTGTTTCAAAAGAATAAAAGAAAAATAGGACTGTGGTCATATCTCAGAGGTAAAATGCCCCTAAATTCAATCCCCAATACCACCAAAGAGAAAATAAATGTGGGATTCTGGGTAGATAAAGGCATAGCTATAGACCACTTTGGGTACAACTGAGAAATTTGGGGTAAGGACCAGCTGATATCATGCCATCAATATTAAATTTCTCAGTGTGCTCATAGCCTTGGGGTTGCAGGATATGGAAAAATGTCCTTGTCCCTAGGGAATGCAGGCTAAAGTGTTCATGGCGCACACCTTAATCCCAATATTTGGAAAACTGACACAGGAGGATCACAGGTTCCAGATCATCCTCCACCATTAGAGAAACCCTGTTTCAAAATAAAGGATAAAAAAGAGCTAGAGGTACAGCTCAGGGGTAGAGTGCTACATCCCCAGCACCAAAATAAATAAGTAAATGAATGAATAGTATTTTGGGGTGCAGTTCATAATATATACAACTGGTTTTCTTAAGATCAAGATGAGTAGATCAAAATGAAGATTATACAAGATTACAGCATCTAATTTGTTCAACTTTCCTTTAAAAAAAAAAAAAAAAAAACAGCCAGGCGTGGTGGCACACTCTTGTAATCCCAGCATTCGGGAGGTTGGGACAGGAAGATAGCGGTTCATGGACAGCCTCAGCTATTTAGTGAGCCCCTTTGCAACTCAGCTATTTAGTGAGACCCTGTTTCAAAATAAAGACTAAAAAATAGGGCTAAGGGTATAGCTCAGAGGTAGAATGTCCCTGGGTTCCATCCCCAGTACTGAAAAAAAAAAAAAAAAAGTTGGATTGTTAAAAGTTTTCCTTAAGTCAACAACCATTCACCAGTTATTGTTGGTCTTTATCTGCAGTGTCCTTTCCACTTTATGCCAAAGCACAGATCCAGAGAATGCTAAATTCTTAAAATGAAGCCAAAGGCCTGAAACGCTGGATCCCAGAACCCAGTTTGCCCAGGAGAGCCAACCTCTAGTACCGGGGCATCCACCACAGTGACCAGCCAAAGGAAGTGGCAATTGGTGTGATGACAGGGACAGAGGGACCCCACGCCGGACCTTCAGAAACGCCCTGGCCCCTGGGGTGGTGGAGGGACCCTACCTGGACTGGGGGATGGACAGACCCTATCCCCAGGCCTTAGGATGCTGCTGACTCTCCATGAGGCAGAGACCCTCCACCCTTGGGTCTCATGGTGGAAGGACCCCTACCCCTGGGTAGTGGAGGCATCTCCACCACCCTCAGCACTCACTGCCCTGGCCTTCCTGCTCAGAACAGACCCTCCATGGCTGGCCTCGGAACAGCAGGCGACAGGCCTCTGCTGGGCAGCTGAGGATGAGACACACCCAAGACAGGACCCAGAGTCAGCAGCCGGACTGAGTCCAAGGGGAACCAGAGCAGCAAGAAGTGGGCTGCCAACAAGCTGCCTAAACCTCTCCCTAAGGCTCCCTGCTGCCATCCGCCCCCACGGCGCCTCAGCAAAGCTGCATCCCCAGAGGCCTCTGGACCATCTACCAGGCCACTCTTGGTCCCTGGAGGAATACCAGCGGCTGCCTGAATGGGGGGTGGCTGAGGTCAGAGCGGGGGTTGTGTCCGCCCTCACTCAAGCCCTTGACAGGTTGGTGCAGGCTGCGACCTCACTCAAAGGAAAGGCTAGTTATCAGATAACCTAAGCTTTGGACTTCAGAGGCTGGGATTTGAGACTCCAGAGAGCGGAGGCAGGCAGCCAGAGGGGGGCATGGCCACAGACAGCATCCCAGGGAGATCCGCCAGGGCCAAGCAGGCAAGCCTGTGAAGAGTGGCCGGCAGGGCCAGGCGCTGTGCAGGAACATGCTGCAACCGAGGGGACTCGGATCTGCAAGGTGGAGCCTCACACAGTCAGCAATTCACGACAGCTGCGTTCACGCACACTTCTGCCGCCCTGGATGCCCACCTCCTATTCAGGGCAACAAACCCAGGCTTGTGAGCTGCCACGGCTCCACACTGACTCTCACAGCTGGAAACAGAACAGCGTGTTCTGGAAATCCAGGCAGATGTGGGGGCTGCAGCCTGTGGCGCCGTCCGGCGTGCCTTTCCCAGGCCAAGGCCAAACGCCCACTGGCTGATCTGATCACATGACTCTTGAGTGGGCCACAGCCCTTCTGAGGAGGGCAGGGAGCAGCTGGCACCGGACACGCCATCTCCCACCATGGGGCTAGAGAGTTCAGCCCCCACTAGGACCCCACCCACTTCTCATGTCACCGGCCAGCTGGTCTCCTTCCAGGGATCAAGTTTATTTACTGCTCAGCTCCAAACACCTCTCCCACATTTGACAGGTTTCTTAAGTGCATTCAGTCCCAAGGACAGGATCTGCAAACACCGCCGAGGCAGCTTGAGTGGAGAACAGATAAGTATGCAAGGAGACTCCTTCCCAAGACGGGTCTGAGGGACGCCCGTGAGAACAAAACCACTCTGAAATCCCCGGCGAGAGATCACAGACCGCTGCCGGGTGCTTATCAAGCCCGTCATGCATTTGGACAGCAAGACAGAAGAAATAAATCCTGCCATTTTGACTGTGTGGATTTCATAGAAACTGCACCACACATTGTCCAGAAAGAAGATTCCTTGGTGCCACAGCACACGCTGTGTTGGCCAGGGTCATCAGGGCACCGGCCGCGGCTCCAGCCCTGGTCCTTGGCCATCGCTAAGATGGTAGCTGGAAACATGGTTAATTTCCAAGAATAGAACACGAAGCTAGACTTCCAGACCTGTAAGCAGAGGTGTGAATGGCTCTCTCCCAAAAGTTAAAGGGGTTTATTGGAAAGCCAACTCCAAGAAAGAAATGGTGACCTGAAACCCAGGAAATATGCAAGCATCTCCTCTCTCTCTTTCTCCTCTCTCTCTCTCTCTCTCTCTTCTCTTCTCTTCTCTTCTCTTCTCTCTCTCTCTCTCTCTCTCTCTCTCTCTCTCTCTCTCTCTCTCATTTAGACATAGACCATTTAGTAAAGTTCACGTTCTAGAATGTTCCCAGCCTGCCGTGGAATTGTCCTCTTCCCCTGCAGGTGAAGCATTCTGCACAGCACACTAGATGGCAAAGCTAGTTCCCTGGGCATCTGGAGGCTCTGACTGCGGAAATACCTTACCCAAGGACACACAGCTATCTCCCAAACTCTTATCATGTTGAAAAAAGAAAAAGAAATCAAGCCAAGGCCTTGTCTTCTGTCCTTGGAGTTCAGGGAAGAGAGAGATACAGATGTGAATTACACAATTGGGTGCAGAGTGTGGGGGAGGAAGGGCATGGCTGATGGAGTCTCAGGATGGGGAGTGTGGTCCCATGATGGGTGACGGCCAATGGCCCAGGCCCTCTCAGGCCACTGGGAGGAGACAAGGGCTTTGGAAGTCATACAGAACTAGACCCATCTTTTTCTTTTTTTGTGGTGCTGGGGATGGAACCCAGGGGCATTCTACCTCCAAGCTACACACTCAGTCCTATTTTTTATTCTTCATTTTGAAATAAGGTCTCACTGAGTTGCAAAGGGCCTCACTAAGTAGCTGAGGCTATCTGCAAACTGTGATCCTCCTTTTTCGCCCTCCCAAATGTTGGGATTACAAGCATCCGCACTATACCTGGCCCTTTATTTTATTATTTACTTACTTATTTTTTGTTTTCCTGGGATGGAACCCACAGGCATTCTACCTCCGATCTACATTCCCCAGCCCTATTTTTTTTTTTATTCTTTATTTTGCAACAGGGTCTCACTAAGTTGCCAAGGGCCTCACTAAGTAGCTGAGGCTGTCCTCAAACAGCAATCCTCCTGTCTCAGCCTCCCAAGTACAGGAATTACAAGTGTGCGCCATCACGCCTGGTGAACTAGACCCATCTTAGCCTCTGTTTGGGGCTGGCATCATGGCACTGGGGCCCGTCTACAAAACGCTTCCTTTGGGCTCCAGGCTCCTCTACAGGGTGAATAACGACGGATGGAATAAAAGCAGCAGCAAGGAGCCCTCGTTTTTACCCAGCCCCGCAGTGACTGGGCACCTGCACCCGCTCAGTGAGGTCCCTGCAGTTGACACCCATCTTCAATCAATTCACTAATGGGGCCCGTCCCAGATCCCCCTGGGAGCACACACAAAGCAGGTGAAAGCATCCCCATTGTCCAGAAGCCTGCTTCCCTCTCCTGTCTACCCCAGCATGACCCATGTGTTCCTGGCCACTTCTCTTATTTGCACAAAACCACCTGTCACTATGGGAGATGGAAGAGTTGCTATCCCCAGAGCTATCCACAGGTCAGATCACAGGTGGATCCTGGCAGAAAGAATCCGTGTGTAGAAACAGAAGGCCGGGCAGTAGTTCCAGGGGTCAAGGGGCCTCAGGACCATGGAGGTGACAGTCGGCCGACAGGCTCCAATCAGCCCCACACATTTGTTCAGCCCATCTCCCTAAGTTGCTGAGGGCCTCGCTAAGTTACTGAGGCTGGCTTCGAACCTACCATCCTCCTGTCTCAGCCTCCAGAATACTGAGATTATAGGCATGCGCCACCACACCCAGCTAGTTATTCCTATTTATTTGTGTATTTATTTATTTTGGCACTGGGGATGGAACCCAGGGGCATTCTACCTCCAAGCTACACCCCCAGCCCTATTTTTTATTCTTTTTTTTTTTTTTTTTGGTGGTACTGGGAATGGAACCCATGGGCCTTCTACCTCCAGGCTACACTCCCAGACCTTTTTTTTTAAATATATTTTTTATTTGGAAACAGGGTCTCTTTAGCCAGCTGAGGCTGCCTTCGAACCTGCACTATCCTCCTGTCTCAGCCTCCCAAGCACGGGGGATTACAAGTGTGCGCCACCACGCCCAGGTACTCTTTTTTTTTTTTTTTTTTTTTTTTTTTTTGGTGGTACTGCGGTGGAGCCCAGAGGCTTTCTACCTCTGGGCTATACTCCCAGACCCCAGACCTTTTTTAAATATTTTATTTGGAAACAGGGTCTCACTAAGTTGCTGAAAGCCTAAGTAGCTGAGGCTGGTTTTGAACCTGTGTGATCCTCCTGTCTCAGCCTCCCAAGCACGGGGATTATAAGCGTGTGCCACCATGCCCGGCTTATTATTTATTTTTTTGAAACAGGGTTTCACTGAGTTGCAAATAGCCTCACTAAATTGGAGCAAGCCTCCTGTCTCAGCCTCCCAAATGCTGGGATTACAAGCATATGCCGCCATGCCGGGCTCAAGTCATTCTTGATGCTAATAATTCCCCCTCCCTATGGCCCAGGGCAGGGGACAGCTACCCTGGCTCTCTGCAAGACAGCAGGATAGCACCTCCTAGCTCCACAATTCTTCTATGGTCTCATAGAGCAGCCCTGTTCTTCTGCAGCACCCTGCCTCCCACTCTGGGGATGCCCTCTGACCTCTCCCGAGCCCTTTGGACCAGTGTGCACTGGTGCAGCTCTGCAAACCACTATTCCAAACAGCACAGAGCCTGCCTGAGCCCTGACTCGGCATCCTGAGCTTAAAGTGTAGAGCCACCCCTTCCCTTCATGTCTTTGCTTTCTGCAAATCCCGTGCTACCCAAGGAACACCCCAGGGGCTGGGTGCTCGCTGTCCCTAGGCCCAGATGGCTCTTTCCCCATGGTGCCCCAGGGGCTACCCCCTGACTCCTTTTAAATCTCCTACAAACACTTGGGAAGAAACTCCAGCCCCAAGCAGAGCAGCCTCTGCTCCCTCCCAGGGCCTGCAGCCCTGACTGGCCCCAGCCAGGAGGAATTTCACAGAATGCTGTGTGCGTCTCCTCCCTCCTCCACATCAGACCAATCCTGCAAATACCCATGTTGGAAAAAGACACCGGCAATTCCGGTCCAAGGTGTTGCAGGGGGAGGAGGGAGTGGGCCTGAATGTTGACATTCCCGACTTAGAACTGTGAACACATTCTTGGAGGTAAAAATTAACCAGCACCAGCCCCGGAGGGTGCTGGGGCCAAGCTCCCCACTGGTCCCGGAAGCTGCCCGGGCTGATCAGAAAGGCCTTGAGCTCCCGGGGCCCAGGGGCCTCCAGGGCAAGCCGGCAGCCTGAGGCAGGCCGGCCTGGCCAGCCCCAAATCACGGTGAGGAAACCCTGAGTAATTGTACTCCTAGATCATAGGCTCTGGTGTGGGGCTCCCAGACTGAACCATTTACCCAAATGAAAACCATACCGCTGAAACAAAGTCAGACCCTTTTAATTGAAAATAAAGCCAAGCAGCCCCCGAAGGCTTTTTCTTTTCTTTTCTTTTTTTTTTTTTTTTTTTTTTAATGAAAGACATTCTTCCTGCTTTCTCGTTCCATTAATCTCCGAGTTTACACAATCTGTCAGAAGAGCTCGGTAAGCAGTCTCTCCCTTTTCCTGCAGGCCTGGCTTTTACCCTGCAGACACCGGCCCAGACCAGAGTAGGTGTACGCTCTGCGGAGCCCGTGAGCATGCTAGGTATCCGATGCAGTTTGAACATGCTCGTGGTCACTTCCGGGCATCTGTCCAGCAGACTCAAGAGCAGGGACTTGCTCTCCATGCTGACCACAGACAAAAGGTGCTGGACACCAGGGCACCACCACCTGAGCAATAGGTCAAGAAAACAGCCATACCACGCAACGGAATAGTATTCAGCCTTTAAAAGGAAGGAGATTCTGAGACATGCTATGACATGGGTGAACTTGGAAGACATTATGTCAAGCGAAACCAGGCAGTTGAAACTGCCTGTGTGAAACTGACCCTGTGTGATCCCACTTACATGGCCCATGGAGTAGTCAGATTCGGAGGCAAGAATAGAATGGGCTTTGCTGGGAGAGGGGGACGAGGCGTTAACTTTTGTGTGCAGTGCTGGGAATGGAACCCAGGGGTATTTGACCTCTGAGCTACACCCCCAGCCCTATTTTTTATTCCATATTTTGAAACAGGGTCTCACTGAGTTGCAAAGGGCCTCACTAAGTAGCTGAGGCTGTCACCAAACCGCAATCTTCCTGCCTCAGCCTCCCAGAGGCTGGGATTACAAACTTGGCAGGTGTTACCTTTTTTTTTTTTTTTTTTTTTTTTTGCAGTGCTGGGGATGGAACCCAGGGGCATTCTACCCCCCACCCCTATTTTTTTATTCTTTATTTTGAAACAGGGTCTCGCTGAGTTGCAAAGGACCTGCTAAGTTGCTGAGGCGGTCCTCGAGCCTCGACCCTCCTACGCTGGCCTCCCAAATGCTGGATTACAAGCCTGGCTAGGCGGTACCTTTTAATCTGTACTCAGTTAAAGTTTTGCAATATGTAAAGGGTTCTGAGGACAGGCGGAGATGGAAGACTGGCGGATCAACAGGAATGCACTTCATATGATCAAGGATCCTTGTTGTCATGTATCAACACCAATGCACTTCATATGATTGTAGATCACTATTCTCGTATACCAGCGACATCATATATTATCACGCACACATCATATATCATTCATACATCAGTGCAAGACACTGAAACACACACTCGGAATGCTTAAACTGTTCAACTTTATACTATGAGTACTTTTCCACAATTAGAAAAGGCTTGTGTTCTTTGGTCGCCAACAATCCCCTAGAAATCTTCCCAAGAACATGAAGAGCTGGGACCTGCCCGTAAACTTACGGGCAGCGGTCAACCCAGGACACAGGTGACCAGGGCACAGACAACCTAAGAAGTCACAGCGCTGCAGCCGCATCCTGCCGCCCACAGGCACGTGGCGCACAGTTGTCTGG